>NW_015387727.1:180541-184380 GCF_001527695.2 Protobothrops mucrosquamatus | reverse complement strand
TAACCAATCAGAACACACCTCCACCCAATCAGAACACAGCCAAGCTCCCACCCAATCAGTTCAAACCCCACTGGCAGTTAAAAGGAAGAAACAGCTGCGATCACACATTACTCCTAGAAGCACGAAGCTGAAGACACCAGCCTGAAGATGACGAATGGGACTTCGTCGAAACGTCGCCAAGACACTTCCAATTTTACGCGGGAGAAAACCCAAATAACCAAAGACCTACATACAAACACCCGCGAAAACCTCAGAAAACACACACACACACACACACACACACATATATATATTTGCATACTTTCATTTTGAAATTTATAGGTTAACCAGCAAGATTTCAGGTACAACATTTTATTTACAAGCAAATAAAAGCTTTTGTAAAATCATTTTGAGTAGAATTACTAACTTAAGTAAACCTACCATAGTTGATAGTTTGCACATCAAATCGGTTTTTACTTAAATGTTTTCTAAAATTATATCCAGTCCTTGATAAATTAATAAACAAGGCAACCAATAATGATATAGATATTAGTATCAAAATGAATAGAATGTAGCCTACTATTCATAAAAGCCACAATATCTTCAAGGAAAATTTTCTAAAATATTTTTCATAACAAAACATAAAATGGCATTAATTTCACACTTATATAATCTGCTTTATAAACTGAGATTCACAGTTTCTGCATTTAGTTTACCACCACTTAAGCTATGGATCATTGCAATCATATGAGAATGTTTGTTTAGTTCTTCTTGCTGAAGCTTGATTAAAGCCTCCTTTTCTTCTAGTCGCCCTTCCAACTGTGACTTCTGAACTTCCAAAGAAGATGCCTGAAAATACATATTATACACTATTTAATATAGCTAACAAACATGCAAATATGCATTCTGTTCACATTGGGTGAAATCAAAATCCAATAAATTCCACGCTATAGATCACAAAACCTACTTAGAACATCTAAACTGACAAACCAGTCGGCAATTAGACAATAACTCATAAAACATGTTTTGAAATGGTTTGGTTGTTAATTATAATTGTGCTAAGTATATTTTGGAGGATGTTTTAGTCGATAAATTATACTCATCTATTATTTTTTTTATGAATCTAAGAAGACAGTCTTATTTATTCGAAAGTGTATCTCATTTAATTCAATATATCTCTAGCAATATTTGCAACCTCTATCCATTTTTAATTTTATTTTGCTCAATATGTATACATATCAACAATGAATTTATTCTCTATTCTCTAGAATCACAAGAAGTGGCAGCACACAAATAATCCTAAATAAATAAATAACTTACCTTAATACTCAGTTCTTTTCTTGCCTGTTCAGTTTTACTTAGCTCTTTTCTAAGAATGTCCATTTTGTCCTCCATATCTATTTTTTCCTTCTGTCTGGCTTTTAGTTTTTCTTCCTGAACTTTTATCTTCTGTTGTAAACCTTTTAAAAAATATGTAGGGAAAAAAAGTGGTTCATTTGACTCCAAAACTTTTGGACACTGATACTTTCCTACAACTATCATTGCATGAATTGTGCAGCACTGCCATCTGCTGAACATTGACTGTTCACATTTTATAGTCCTCAATATTTGTCTTAATAAAGATGCATTTTTCAGTTTAGTGCAAAAACATACTTCACTTGAAATGGAGATTTTAAGAAACAAAGTATAATAGTTATACTTAATATTGCACAGCCACAATTCCCTTAACTGTGGCTTCTTTAATAAACCACTAATGATAGGTGACACTAAACCAAATCCAAAGAAATCACATTCCAGCTCAGAGGAACATGTGAACTCAGATATTATTATTTTTTTTGCCTAATTTGCCTTACATACAAATAATTTATTCTGAACAACTGAAATTGCTTGTATTAGTTCAGGTGTAGTCAACCTTGGCTGTTTTATGACTCGTGGACTTCAATTCCCAGAATTCCTGAGCCAGCTTAGCTGGCTCAGGAATTCTGGGAGTTGAAGTCCACGAGTCATAAAACAGCCAAGGTTGACTACCCCTGTATTAGTTAATTCAGCAACTTACATGTTTCTCAATATATCTGGCTACAACAATTATTGTTTCTAACTCATGATGAGATATCTGTTATTTGGCCAGATGAAGAAAGTATTCTCTTGTGGCATTGTTAAAAATCTGTGCTGTGACTTGTGTATTGATATTCCTGTTTCTATTAATCACCAAAGAAAATACCCTGCACTTTCAGTTACTGTTTGCCAAAGGTTTTTCTTAGCATTTAATTGTAAGTCCAAGTACACATAGTCTTCAACTTACAACCACAATTTAGCCCAAAATTTTTGTTGCTAAACAAGATAGTTTTTAAATGAGTTTTGCCCCATTTTACAACCTTTCTTGCCACAGTTGTTTAGTGAATTACTGCACTTGTTAAATTAGTAACACAATTGCTAGGTGAATTTGGCTTCCTGTTGACTTTGCTTGTCAGAAGGTCCAAAACATGACCCCCCGGCCACTGCAACATCACAAATATGACTCAGTTGCCAAGCATCTGAATTCTGATCACATGACCGTGAAGATGCTATTATAGTCATAAGTGTGAAAAACATTCATTAAGTCACTTTTTTCAGTACTGTTGAATGGATACTAAACAAATTGTTGTAGTTCAAGGACTATCTGTAACGGAACATGCTGTTTGTCAAAAATAAGCACGTTGTCTGGTGAGGAAAGAACGCTAGCCTATAAATCAGCGGTTCTCAACCTATGGGTCGCGACCCCATTTGGGGTCAATTGACCATTTCACGGGGGTCGCCAAGCAAGGCTGTCCGCCATTTTTCCCCCTTTTCCGGCGGGTGCCTTACCTCCCTTGAGTTGGGCCGGCTGGTGGTCGGCCTGCTCCGTCTCTGCCGCTTGCCAGCTATGCCTCGGCCGGCGCAGGGGGCGGAACCACGCATGCGCGGCGCTCCCGGGCAGGGAAAGTCGACTTACGACCGGTTGGATAGTCCTCGACGTACGACCAGTTTAGTCCTCGACTTACGACCGGTTGGGGGTCGCGGCATTAAAAAGGTTGAGAACCACTGCTATAAATAGTTTAATTTACATTAGGCAAAAACCAGATCCTAAACAGCTCAGGGGTGGTAAAATCTAGCAGCAGGCTTTGTTGTTAGAGCAGAAGATAGGGAGTAGCACTTTATTTTTTTTAAAATATTTGCTTTTTAGGCTTTCTCACTAGCATTAATAATGCTTGAAATAAAATAGTTCCCTGTTGGTTTTGGGAGAAGACTAAAATTCAGCTTGTCTAGTTTTTTTGGTCTGGCTTTCTAAAATGAGGGAGCAGGACTTGTATGCTTTATACCAGAGGTATTAGAGGCAGATTGTTCTGCACAACGTAGAAAACAGGTTTTTGAAATACTGCTTGTCTTTGGGATGTCTTAAAAGGGAACATAAAAATGAAATATGTAATGATATAAACAGACTGGCAATGAAATGTCTACAAGAAAACAACCAAGCTAAGGGAGCACAAAGAACCCAACAAATACGCAGTAATAGAACATGTGAATTTTTTTACCCTTTCTTTATAAGCAATATGTATGAAAAAGCTGATATACTTATAGATACTAACTTGATATTTGCCCATCTTTTTCTTGCATCTGTTTGTTCAATTCTTTTCTATGTTCTTCTGTTTCAAGAAGCTGAGCAACAGTTCTGAAATTGTAGGCATAAATATTAGATTTCACATTTTAAAATACATATGAAAAATAATACTGTATGCCTCTAAGTATCGTACTGTAGTATGTATACCAATTACAGCCTTACTTTTTATCAAAGTTTATTTTCATAATATAGACCTTCAACAGCGAGATGCACCCAGACCCAA
>NW_015387727.1:177673-180315 GCF_001527695.2 Protobothrops mucrosquamatus | reverse complement strand
TCTGTTTCAAGAAGCTGAGCAACAGTTCTGAAATTGTAGGCATAAATATTAGATTTCACATTTTAAAATACATATGAAAAATAATACTGTATGCCTCTAAGTATCGTACTGTAGTATGTATACCAATTACAGCCTTACTTTTTATCAAAGTTTATTTTCATAATATAGACCTTCAACAGCGAGATGCACCCAGACCCAACTGAAACTTTTCATGACATTTAATAATGTTGAAAACAGGAATTAAGAAGAAAAATGAATCAGATAAAAAGTTGAAGTTGTGTGGGTGACAAGTGAGAAAAAAAGTAAATAGTACAATTGGAATAGGCATAAGATCTCAAAGTCGTACAACAATATAAATGTGGGAATCTTAGCAACAGGAAATAAATTTTAAAAAAAAATTTTTATTTAAAAATAATTTTAATTTTACTAAAAATCATTTGTCCCCAATTAGTGAATAATCTTTATCGTGGCTGTTTGACCAAAAAAATCTATACAACTTTTGTTACGATTCAACCAGACTGTTTAATTTAAATGAAGTTTTCTTTAAACTTTACAAAACAACTTAACTTACTTTTCATTCTGTTGCTTCAGCGATTCATTCAGTCTTTTAAGGGTCTCAAGTTGTTTATTCAGTGAATTACACATTCCTTGCAGATTGTTATATTGCTTTTCAATAGTTTCATGCCTAAAATTTTCAAATTAGTACTATTAAAAGGAATGAATGCTATGCTGTTTTCATAATGTACTGTAATATTTGATAACATATATTAGAATGTGGGGTCCTTGGTGCTCTCTGAGTTTGGTGGTTTTCTTGCAAATGTTTCATTACCAACTAGATAATATCATCAGTGCAATGAAATCTTTAGCACTTTAAATTCAACTTGCAGCACTGAAACATATTCCATGAGGAATTCTGATAAGAATACACATTTTTTTAAAAAAATTCTCACCAATTAATTAATATTTCTCACCAATTAATCAACAAATTATTAATTTTCTATGCAACTTTCTGTGGAATATAAGTATGATTTTTGAACAATTAGAAGCAATAAAAAATAAACTTATTTTCTAACAATAAAAGAGTCAACAGAACTTGATCTATCAACAAGAAATAAGTAACATCTGCAGTTAATTTTTACTTATACTTTTATTTCTAGGAATTCTGTTTTAAGATCTACAAATATTCACCAAGATACTTAAGATGTTCTTTACATTGCTTCAATCAGGCATTTTCTCTCTTAGAGTTTTGTTCGTTCTTTGGGTTTTTTTATTTTGGGGCAGAGGTTTTTGCAAACCTTGCAGTTTCTGTTGCTTCTATTTCTATCACTTTGCCTTACCTATTACAGGGTATGATAAAAAAGTTCCCATAGCTAAGCAACAGTAGAAAAAATAACTGATAAGATTAAATACTAAGACCTAATTTTGCAGTTTGCTAGCCAAACTTGATTGTACTTTTCATAAATAAGTAATCTGATCTTATGAGATAACTTTCTTTCTCATACCTATGTACAGTAGTGGCCAAAATTGTAGAAACGTTTCGGGAAAAGTGTACATTTGAGGTTTGATGACTAATAACACGTGTTCTGGAGTAGTACCATAAAATTATATAGCAATGGAAAGTTAATTTAATCAAGAATGTAATGCAACAAAATTTGTTCAATTATCTGTATTGTATGAAAAGTTATAGCCAAATAACCAGAAAAAGGAAGCACAACTTGCTTAGGTTGTTATCAGGTAGTTTTCCTTCATCTGATTGTAGCCAATGAGCATGAGCGTTTAGAGAGCCAATCAGGTGTTCTCTTGTTTTGGCAATGAGCCAATCAGATCACAGTAAGATTCAGATATTGATGTCACGTATTGAAGCTGAGAAGAGGACATTTGTCAGTGTGTTATGTGATCGCTATCAAGTTGGTTGGGTTTTTTTGTGTTCTTTCATTTAATGAGCTTGTAAAACGTAATAAAATTAAAGTAATGGTGCAAAGAGTTGACTGGTCGCCCAGAAAGCGAAGGTTACAATTATAAAGAAATTAGAAGAAAAATTGGTGGAAACTTAACCAAAGGTGGCATTTCTAAGTTTTTGAAGAGGTATAAGGAGACCTAGTCACTACAAAACCACACTCGTAAAGGCAGGAAAAGGTGCACAACAGCAAGTGATGATAGAAGAATTAAGAGACTGTGCCTACGTGACAGAAGAAAATCATCTGGGCGTATACAAGATGAAATGGCACAATGCAATATGAAGTTGAGTGCAAGGACTGTTCGGCGCAACTACAGGAATTTGGCCTAAAATCTAGAATTCCACGAAAAAAGCCAGTTTTATCTCTCAAACAAAGGTTGAAAAGACTAAACTGGGCTAAAACCCATGTTACCTGGACAGAGGAACAATGGGGCAGTGTTATTTGGAGTGATGAGACCAAGATTTCCCTGTTTGGTAGTGATGGCATATTTATTTATTTTATTTATTTATTAATTACATTTATATCCCGCCCTTCTCCTTGCGGACTCAGGGCGGCTGACAATTGGATAAAATACTAACATATTATACACCTAATTAAAATTTGATTAAAAAGAAATATTTAAATTTGTCAGATTAAAAGTAATTAAAACCCCTTTAAAATCCCTTAGGCCAGTCCCGCAAGCTG
>NW_015387727.1:39932-176522 GCF_001527695.2 Protobothrops mucrosquamatus | reverse complement strand
CAGTCTCCCCAGGACCCTGTCCACGTCATCGGGAGTCACAGAGTCAAACTCCTCCCAAATAACAGTCTCAAGACCTGCTCCTGTCACCTCCCCCGGGGCCACCCAGTCGGAGTCCAAACCCTCTCGGATCCGAGCGACTTTGTCATGCAGATACTGTGCAAACTCCTCAGCCTTCCCCGCCAGGGGGTCCCCCCCCCCAATTGGAGAAGGGAGCGGGTCACCCTGAAGAGGGAGGCTGGGCGATTATCTGATGACGCAATGAGGGCATAAAATATGTAAGGAAAAGAATCCGAGAAGATTTGCATCCTGATTGCATTACATGTACCGTGAAACACCCAGTCAGTGTTATGATCTGGGGTTATATGACATCAAGCGGTGTGGGCAGAATTTGTGTGATTAAAGGGAATATAAATGGCCAAAAATACATTAATGAAATACTTGAGCCCAAACTGAAACCTTCCACACATTATCTTTTCTAAGACAAGGAAGCATTTATATTTCAACAGGATTCAGCTCCATGTCATGTTGCTGCTGTGTGCAAAAAGTGGTTTCAAGATAATCATATTCCACTGCTGGAATGGCCTGGGAATAGCCCGGACCTTAACCCAATTGAAAATGTATGGAGCCGAATAAAAATACTTGTTAGTCAGAAGCGACCCAGCAATAAAACCCAGTTATCATTCAATCTTGGTTTCACATTATAACAGCTGCAGAACTAAAGGAATTGGTTCACTCCATGGGAAGACGTTGTAAGGCTGTAATTCATGCTAAAGGTTACCAACTAAGTATTAACTGACATGGTGGTAATTTTTGTATATCTCATTTTTTCTATGGTGATAATTTTTGTATATCTCATTTTTTTCTATGGTGATAATTTTTGTATATCTCATTTTTTCTACATGTTTCACTTTTCCTCTTTATAACTGCTATTTAATAGCAAATCCTTCATAAAAGTTATTGCATTACATTTTTGATTAAATTATCTTTGCAATGATATATAATTTTATGGTACTACTCAAAAAAAGTGGTGTTATTAGCCATTAAACCTCAGATGTATACTTTTCCCAAAAGGTTTCCACAATTTTGGCCACTACTGTAGAATAAGATTAACAAAGGGTTCAATTTAACTGTTGTCTATGGAGATTCTCAGTCATCCAGATCATGGTTGTCCCAAAGATGCTTTTTCTAGAGGCAATTAGACTTTCTTGTGTGTTTTTTTTTTAAGACATTTCGCTTCTCATCCAAGCTTTTTCAGCTCTGAAAGATCCTCAGGAGGATCTTCAGCCAACACAACATATGTGCACACTTTAAACCCAAGAATACACTAAGCAGAAGCTTGTCCACCCCAAGGATAAAACACCCAGACACAAACTAAGCAACATGGTATATGCAGTACAATGCAGTGAGACATGTGCAGATGTTACGTTGGGGAAATCACTTCATAAACACAATGTAGGAGAAAAAACACATCAAGACAAAATTCAGCACTCCATCTACATTTAAAAGACAAAGGCCACTTTTTTGAGGACAGGAAAGTCCACATTTTGGACAGAGAGGATCGCTGGTTTGAAAAAGGGGTCAAAGAGGCCATCTATGTCAAAATCGAACAGCCCTCTCTCAAGAGGAGGAGGGATACAACATCATCTATCTCCAATCTCCAGTCCTTTCAGCAGTTCCAAGAAGGCTCCATACACATTTGCACCACTCAAGGGACCTTGAAAACACAGATAAACTTCCAAGTGGCCTCAACGACTCTCTAAAAGAATGAAAATGACCAGCTGTCTGCAAGGAATATAAATCCTTCCATTCCCCACCATCCAGTCAGAGCTGAAGAACCTTCTTAGATGAGAAGTGAAACGTCTTCAAAGAAAAACAAGAAAGTCCTATTGCCTCTAGAAAAAGCACCTTTGGGACAATTTAGCTGTTAGCTTCTGAAAACTTCCAATTTGTCCAAGTTTTGTATTAATGCCTTATTTAAAAGCTCAGCATTTACATTTAAAATATTTGAGAAATGTATATGTCTTTACTATCTAAATTTTGCAATATCTGATAAATTTCAACCAACGCTATTTGAAGAGTAAATTTCTTTTCTGCGCAACTTTTTTCAGCCTATGCAGTAAAAAGAAGGATATTACCCAACTTTATTCAGCTAACATCCATCGCTCTGAAGAATTGTTGGCACTTACAGGTAGTACTAGACATATTAGGGCAATTGGAATCAGGATTGCCATCACTAAGAAGATGTGATCATAAAGTGCAAACTACTTTGCATAGAAATGACAATAAAAGTAATCCTGCTGCCATCATTAAATGAATATCAAAGTCGTTAGATGAGGCAACTTCATGCCAACTTTCCTTTCATTATAGAGCTACAAATTTTATTTCTCAATAACAATAAAATCTCCGTATTCATCTTTTTTGATGATATAAACAATTATATACTGTATAAACAATGATATAATCTGAGTGCTAACTTTTTCTTTTTGCTTTCCATGGAGAAATGCTTAGCAGGGTTGTATCTTACTTTTGAAGCAGCTCAATGGAAGATCTTTTCAATATCTCATATTCTTCTGCTATTGTTTGCAGTTTCCGATTATGCTGAAATAATTGTTCAATATCATTTTGTGCCCGTTCAGATTCTGTCTGCTGTGCTTTCAATAGAGATTCCAGATCTTCATTTTTCCTTTCTGTATCCTTCAGTATTGAGGCAAGCGTCCTAGCCTTTTGGAATTTTGCAAAATGACAGTTCCATTGTGTGAATGAAATGTTAGGACACTAGACCAATGAACCATACTAATGCTAAAGCAACACTTAAGGCTTTTACATTTTAAGACAGCAAACTAGCCTTTAAAGCATAATTTGGAGATATACAAATATCTACAATCATAAAAGGACAATGTTTTTATTCCAAGCAAGTGAAATCCTAATCTAAAGTTTATTTTCAAATACAAAACAAGGCAGATTATATGAGCAATTTTGTACTGACAGATGTACATACATAATAAATGAATCCTTATATGATAATTCTGCTTTACCCACCTCAGATTCAGCTTGAGCTCTCTGGCAACGATACTGGGCAATAAGTCTATCAGCTTGAGAAAGAGCTAATGCCTTTGCTTCCAAAAGGTCCTGCAACCTTGTTTCCTTAGACTAAAAAGAAAATTATTGCAAAATGAACTGCACATTCAGAGCATGCACATGAAAAAAAAAGTCTGTTAGATATACTCACTGCCAATGCAGACAATTTCTGTTCATATACTTCCATTATTTCAGATACCCTGATGTCTGTGACTGATTCCTTCATCTGTTGGGAATGTTCATATTATAAGCTAAAGCAATATGTAAATCTTAATTCAAAATTGTACCTATATGGACAAATAAAAAACTTGACATGAGGAATGACTACACGAGTTCAATTGACAAAGTGACATCATACAAACCTGGGTATTAATGATATGAATATAATTATTGAAATATTGCAAAATAAATTTTTCTGTGCCCCTATCACTAAGTTTATAAAAACAGCAAATGAATATTCATTAATTTCTATATTAATGGATTCTATAACACATCAATTATATGGCGCTGTATATAATCATATATATTATCTTACAAAATATATTGATTATATGTATAGAATCATATATATTGTCTTACAAAATCAATTTACTTCATTTCCTTCATTCAAATATTTAGTGGAGTTTGTCCAAATTTCTGGGTACTGCAGATTCAAGTCCCATACTGAGCTACACTATACTGCGGTTTAATATATCAAGACAAAAATGTTTTCATGTTTGTGTTAAAAGCACTAACCTCCAAGCCAGATTGGAGTTTGTGAATCAGGTCCTGAATTTTGAAAGTTGCAGCATCACCATCATTGGGATGGCAAACATTAGAGGATTTTACTGAATTTACATAAGTCATGGATGCTTGCAGGTGACTTCTTTTAGAGACATGCTCAGATTCCTGTTGTCTGTAAGCATTATTGGCTGCAATACTCTCACCAAGCCTAATAAAAGCATTCACAAAAGACAATATTAGTGGGAAAGTGTCTGTTTTATAGAATAAGCTCAAAATGTGAAATACTGGCAGTGTCTCAAGATAGATTTTCAAAAATATTTATGAAAGACAGTATTTTTTAAAGAAACAATAGGAAACTTACACTATGGCAGGAAAATCTGGCAACGGGGCTGCTTCAAATAATATTCTAAGCCCTGCTTGAACTTGTGCCCTGTGGTCTGATGTTAAAGCCAAAGCCAAAGGGGTAACCAAGCGTTGGTCCTAGATACAGAGCACTTGTTAGTTAAACAAACCTTTTTTTTTCTTTCAAAACAGCCAGCAGTGGTTTAAACAGGTTTTTGCACAAACAGTACAAGTGATAGATGTTTTAGCATCACCTTCCTTTCAGCCTCTTTTCATCTGCCCAGGTGATATTTATGTTTTTAAAGGCTATGGAGGTTGGTTTGATAAGTCTAATAGTCACTGTTAGAAAATGATCAGAATGACATGCATCATTTTTAGAATGATTTAATATAAATATTTAAAACTTTGTACCTGAAGAACTTTGTAAAAACTGACTTCCATGTTAGGAACCAGCTGCTTAAGCTTACTCATCAGATCCAGTGTTTTTAAGATTAGATCAGCAGCAAGTTTGCTAAAAATGTCAAGAAAGCATTTTATAATGAATAAACATTCAAAATTAAAATAATTACTTTTACAACTCTACGAAACCTATAATCAAGGGGAATGTAAAATTAAATCAAGAGAGCAAGTAATGGCAGAAGGATATAGTTGTCAATGGTTTTCCACTTACAGATATCAAGAGGGTTAAAAAAATAAAAAGACATGGTTTGGAGCAAAGTAAGGTAGAATTTGAAGTACCATTGTGTGTAGTGATGATAAACACGTAATAGCTAAAAAGTTTAAGCTTTTGTGGAAATTTCAAACAGGAAAAACAAGTTAAAGATTAAAGTGGGCTAAAAATTTCGGTTATAATATACAGATGGATCATTGGGAAAATATGTAACTGAAATGTTTTAAATTCTGCCACTTTCAGTTGGACTCATCTTTTGGAAGTGAGGGCAGAAAAATCAGAAGCAAGGTTAGATTTGCATAACCTTTGATAGAGTTCCTGATTTTTCCAAGAATTCATCTACTTTATATTTAAATGAATATACACTCCCACTTCTATCTAGACTTTCTTTTGAATAATGAGGTGGAACTGACATACATAACTCCATGGTTATTGGATTCATTGTTTAGGAATCCTGTAAAGTTTGAAGTATAAAGTGTTATGCTTATAATAAGAGCCTATTATGATTCAATAGTACTCTGAAAAACGTTTGTGTTTTTAACTTGATGAAAAAAGAATGGCAAAGTTAAAAAACAGTAATTGTTCAATTATTGCAACCATATACTTATACATTAAATTCCATCTAAAACAGAAGCACAGGCTATGAATTTTAGGGAGACTTTGTTAGCTATAAAGGCTTCACAAAAATATAATAGGGACTAGTCCCTGCAAAATTGCAATTTATCCTTTTGAAATACAAAGGTATGGGTTGGAAAAAAATAAAAAGTGATAAAAACCCTAGCTTGTGCTTACCTCAATTCACAGTCCTTAAATTTTGTCCCAAAACTAAAATCAATGCCACTAGAAGTAAATTGGTGTTCTATTAAAGTAGTACACTTGCTAGCTGTTAAAACTTTAGTGACATGCATTTTCAGCATATCATCTGCACAAAGAGGTACATTCTGTTAAGGACTTTAAATGAATACTGTGTATTCCTCACATTCTGACTGCTTTGTTTAACAACCTTTGAAAGTTATGATGGTTGGAGAAAAAGAAAGCAGGAATTAACATCAGACAAACAATCCAAAGACAATACCTTAATCAAGAAACTACAAGGAGGAAAATTACATTTCTACCAATACTGGAAGCTTTTATATTAACAGAGAGCAAACAGGAAGCAAACTCCACACCTAGTTGGGTAATAAATCATCTGCAAGCAAACAACAAAACTCAGAAACATCAAGGGTTCCACAGTTCAACCATGAGCTACCTATATTCTCTTCTGTTTAGGAAAACAAAGCAGCTTTGCAAACAATCCTCACATTGTAGCATCCTACAGTCACATGAGTGCTATTTGCATACTTCACAACCAGCTTCAAACAAACAGAATTTATGGACAGCATGGAAGCGAAATTGCAATTTGCAGTTACATGATATCTTTCTTAATGACTGTAGGAATTTGCTTAATGTCAAAAGCAGATGTGAAGTTGTAAGTTCCCTGATTTTTCACTTAGACATCATGGCACTTAGTGACAAGTTGCTGGTCCCAATTGGGATCAGTAAACGAAGATTGGCTGTAAGTAAAACTCCCTAGTGATGCAAAATGAAAGTCTAAACAGGAAAATATATCTAATTCAAAGTAACGTTAAAAACTTGGGAATCTCCAAGCAATGCCCACAATAACTGTCACATGAAGAATGTTCTTCTGTATTTTATCACAATTTCCAAAATAAGTCAAATAATAAATTATAATTTTATTATCGTCAGACTTTTCTTGATTTCTGTGGAATATTATAAATTCATAATGGCAAATATTTCTGCTGGATATATAAGGTGTCTTGCAACAAAAATCCAGATGTTGAAAGAATAATAAGCAACATCAAGAAATTTGTCAGATAGTTAAGTGCTAATTATTGATATATTAATACAGAAAATGGATTTCCTATATAAAACACTAAGAAAAACGTTTAAACATTTTAAAAAATGTTTCAATGTCCTAATCGGTTTTAAAATTATCTAGATGAGTGACTCTATTTTGTCTTAAATCTTTTTCCTTTTTGCACTGTTATCTAATAGAAACGTTGTTTTTAAGCTTTATATAATTCAAATGTATTTATCTTATTTCAAATAAATGATTTTCTGACAATCTTCAATAACAAAAAGTTACAAGAAGGATATTTATCAAGATATCAATAGTCTTGATCATTCGTTCACATTTTTTCTTTGCCAACAGATCTTCCAGTATGTGATCAGGAAAATGAAGATGGTCAAGAAGAATGGGCAAAAGAAGATCCACAAAGCGCTCAGCAGTTGCATTATTGCCTGCATCAATAACATCCTATAACAGAAATATTATCAATTTAATGCCATTGATACAATTGAATAATTATCCTATGTCACCAAACTCTGTGGAGTATAATTCATTATTTTTTTAAAATGCAACCTAACCACAAAATTTTACATTAATTTGATTTGATCTTAATTTTACTAATTTTTGGTTTTTAAAAGGTTACAGTTTAGATATATTAGCTTAAATAGACTAATTTTAGCCACTGTTTTACAAAAATATCATTATTAATTGTTGATCTGATTTTCATAATCGCAATGTTGAGTATCTTTCCCTTTTTAAAAATATAATAATGAATTATTTTATTACAAGAACTTACAAAATTGTAGGTGACAGGTCCTTACTTAGAGGAGGAAAAAATATTTTTTAAATTTAAATTTTTGAAAATAAGAAAATTTGTAAGAACTTTAATTCTTGCCTAACTATTTTCAAATGTTCATTTATACAAATGTTTTACTACTTCAGAGGCCCCTAATAAGTACACACAGGTTAAGAGGTGCCTTTATATACTCTTCCTCTTATGTGATCAAATGCCAACAATGTCCTTCTGATTCTATGCAGAACAAACAGGACAAACTTTATATAAATGAATTAATGGACATAATTTTGACATCAGAACTTAAAAATAGGACAAAATAATAGTGTTTTAATCTCCCAGGACACTCTGTTGCAGACCATAAAGTGACTATCTTAAAAAAATGATACTGTACAAAGAGTACTCATATTTCAAAAGGTTTCAGCCAATCTTAAAAAGGGTTTAATAAATACAACATTTTTAATACATTACAACTGCTACTTGTAATGATCATCATCATTATCTAGATTTATTATAGCTCCTGTCCCATCCAAGAAAACTCTGGCAAGCTATAATCTGTAATCTGTTTCACATGCATCTGTATAACAAACTTGTCTTCCTTTTCCTTCTCTGGCATCCTAATTTAAATCTGGTATCAGACTAGCTACTCCTTCCATCTGATGAAGTGAATTGAAGTTCATGAAACAATCAAATTTATCAATAAAACAAACTATTTCTTGATATTTTTTTTGCTACTATAAACATTCCTCCTGCAAAAAAAACTAGGAGTAACCCAATACAACAGCCAAAACGTTGAATTCATTACCTCAAATAGCTCCCGGAATAGCTCCAAAGCAAGATTTGAACACTTCTCAGATACTTCCAGTGGCTGGTTTGACCAGTGTACTAAGACAATAGATGAGTCAGAATTCTTAGCACGAGTTGCAAGTCTTGTACTTGCACAGGCTGCTACATTTGGTTCCAGTACTGTTTGACGTACAATATGACGGAGTTGTGTCACTGAACAAAATGCAAGTAGCAATTCTAATATCTAAGAGAAACAAGAATTATGTTTTCTGTTTTCGAAGAATAACATTCTTTACACTAGTATGTAAGACAATTTCAGATTTCTGATGCAAAGCTTTATTGCTGAAGCACAATATTGCTTTAAAATACCTTACAAAATTAAAACGCTATCAAATTGTTTATTTCACTCAGTATTTTAAGCAGTTATAGCATTGAAAATGTACAATTTTTTTTTAAAAGAAATTTAGCAAACTATCTATTCAAGAAGATGTAGTTTATCTCAGGGCAAAACATACCATTAATTATTTTGGATTGCATCTGACTATTCCAGTTCATGTTTGGGGGCTTATCAAGAAGATGTTGTGTGAGCAAATAAATCTGTGAAAGTGTGACAAATAATAAACAGGCTCTTACGGTATTGTGGCCTGTAAGAAAAAATTGATAGTATTTCTACTATCTACATTTTCAGTTGCTTTTTTTAATATTAGAAAGAAAGACAAAGCGATAGACATAAAGAGTCTAGGAAAGTTACACAGAACCACAAAATGGCTATTATAGATCACAAACACAGAAAATGAAACAGAGAGGAAAGGGCACAAAGGGACACAGAGACACATACTGATTCACACAGAGGGGGGTCAGACACAAGTAAAGAGCAATCAGAAGGACGAAACATCTACACAAGCATACAAAGGAACAGAGAAAAATAAACCACTCTTTTCTTCTGATATTCAATGACTGGAAATAATTCCTTTTCCTTATCAATACAAGGATGCTATTATTCCAAGAATCATTGAGGCCTGACCCTTCCGTAATTTCTCTCCAACCAATTTTGTCAAGCAAAGGAAATTTTTGTTGGTGCTGTCAGTTTCTCTGGAATGGAATTGCTATTTGTATTGTAAAGGAACAATATGACTGAAGCGGTTGAAGAGGAAGAAGAAATATGCAATGAAGCATCCAGCTGGAGCAAGTAGAATAAGGAAGGAAAATTTGCAGAGAGGATAACTGATGATAGCATAGAAAAAGAGCTAATTTAGAAGGACAATGAGTAGACAAATGTGACCTAGGAATCCCAAAGAAAGCTATCTAGAAAAAAAAATCTTAACATATTAAATTTAATAACTGGGTGGACAAAGAACTGAAACAGTTAAGGAACTGAATGGCAGCTAGGTAAATAAATGTATATCCAAGTCTTGGAAAATCAATGCTTTCAATTTTAAAAAAATATAAAATGATTAAAGACTGGTTAATACACCAGAAAGTATTGTTTGATCAAAGAATATTTTTAAAAGATTGAATATTAATTCTCTTTGTTTTTCTCGGTGTGTGTATGTATCTAAGAAACCGAGAGCTTTTTTTACATACAGTTCTTTTTTTATTTCAAGTTATAGCATGTTAGCACAGGCAGGGAAATAAAGTTATACCATAGTTGAACTTTTTTGGGTGGGAAGTGCCTTGAGACAGTGTTGACTCCTGGCAACCACCTGGACAGTCTCAGAATGTTGTTGCCAACATTTCCTAGGGCTGAGACCATGAATGGTCCAAGGCCACCCCATCTTGGCTTCATGCCTAAGGCAAGACTAAAACTCGTGGTCTTCTTGTTTTTAGCTTGCTGCTTTAACCACCACACCGAACTGGCTCTTTCACATTTTATTTATTTATTTATCAAAATTAGGAACTGCCCATCTCCATCACAGAGCAACTCTGGGCAGTGTACAATTAAAATATAAAAGCATAAAGGCTATATATATTTATATTAGGAGAAAAACAGGATTAAAATAATAAAAATTAAAAAGGCGAAAGGAGGCCCTTCAAAGTGCTAACCAGCTCCATGGCTGCACGGTCCTCTGTGAGTCCCAAGAAAGTCAGCAGAGCCAGATCTTCAGATATTTCTGAACAGCCAGGAGAGTGGGGTCCCAGAGAATGTTCCAAAGAGCGGGGGCAATGGTTGAACTAGTTTCTAAAATATGAAATTGGTAACTTTAAGGAGAGATTTAGCTTTATCAAGGCTTTATCAATGTATGTAAATGGAAACTTGTTTTCCTGATGTTAAGGAATGGATTCAAGATACACTGTATATTATTAACTTTTGAAACATTTTATATTCTAAAAATGAGAAATGGAATAATATGTTTCTATATGGCCTAGACCAGTGATGGCGAACCTTTTAGAGACTGAGTGCCCAAACTGCAAGCCAAAACCCACTTATGTATCATCGGGTGCCGGGTGGGCATGGCCCATTGGGTGGGCGTGGCTGCGGTGGTAATGGCAGACTGGGTGGGACTACAAAGTTCAATCAATTCCAACTTTGCAAGATCTTTTTTTTTCCCCGCGATAAGTTGAAATTGATTGATTGAACCTTTTTTTTTTTTGCACACGGCAGCAGAGGCCTAAAGCAAAAAGGTTTTATAAAACCCAGCTGAAGGCCTAGGACTGGGGCGACGGCGCGCATGCCCACAGAGAGGGCTCTGCATACCACCTTTGGTACGCGTGCCATAGGTTCGCCACCATGGGCCTAGACTTAAGATTAATGATTTAAGATTAAACTTAAATTGATATTACATGCTTCTTACTTGTTTTTATTAATTTCTTTTTCTTCATTAATGTTAAGCTTACTTTAATGATTTGAATTATATAGATTTTGTAGATGTTATGTAGATTCACTAATATAACTTTTATTATTGCATTTCACCAATATAAAAAAATTACTAAACACACACACACACAATTATTGTGCACCTAGAAAGTACCTTTGCTGAAGAATCAGAATCTCTTCCATGAAGGAGGCCTATCACCTGATTGAGACAAGATGTAAAATGTTCATACCTATAGTTATGAAGGAAAAAAGGAATAAAAAGGAATACTGAAATTATGAGTATTTTGATAGGCAAAAATAAAAATTATTTGGTAAGGGATTTATCATACCCTAGCTGAAATACTGCACAGGTCGTTTTCAGTTAGTGACTACTCACTCAGCAAATAGTTGCAATGACAATGAACAAGTGGTACTTATGACTGTTTTTTATGCAGTTGTGTGATCCTTGACAACCAACTTACACTTATAATAGTTGCAGGGTTCTATGGTCACGTAATCACCATTTGCAACTTCATTGCTATTTTCCACAAGCAAAGTTAATGAGGAAGCTGGCAAGCAAAGTTGTATGTTGTTCTTGCTGTTTTTTTCCAAGGAGCCCCACTATGAAATACAAGATTGTATTCAACAGTGTGCTTGCACCAAAGCGGCTTCTTTCCAGCTTACATGCACTTGTGCAGTGCAGCAACATCCGCTTCCAGTATATATACAGTGGCATTATGGATAAATGCTTGTGGCTATGTGGCATGATCCTTGAAGCAGCTGTTCCAAAACTGATATCCCCTTATGGGTGTGATCCCAGTAACAGAGTGCCTTGCTTTGCTCCACTCACATTAGCAAAACAAAACAAAGGTCTTTATTGCTGGGACTGTGCTGCAATCCCACAAGCAGCTGTCATTTTCAGAGTGGCTGCATTTAGGATCAGCTTGGCGCTATATGGTAAGATCCCAGAAGTGACCACTTGGAAATGTCTGCTTGTCGGATTGCGCTGTGCAGTCCAGCAATGGAGGTGCTTGCTTTGCTAACGTGAGCACTGCAGCATTCTGTAGCACCAGAACATTAGTGAAGTAAATCAAGCCTCTTTGTTGCTGCCATTTTCAGGCCAATCATAAATTGAGAACTACGTATAGATATAGCCAGAGACTTCCTCTTATTCTGTTAATTCCAGCATTCTCAGATTAGTAGAATTAGTCTGGCTAACTAAGCATGAACACAGTTGGTAAATGAAAACCTAAGCTGTACATTAATCTGTTAATGGAGTAGAATAAAAAATTCAGATGTTTACCAACAAAATGAAAAGTCTGAAAGGAGGAATGTAACACGAATGTTTTTTTTTAATTAAAATTTTAGCAAAGACTAGCTGTATCTAAACTGATCTAGCCCGATTATTGACAAGCCCCTGACGGAGACTGATCTCTTATTACCTTATATTAAATAGAAATTAAAGCTATGGGAAAGTACTATAGAATTCAATTCATATCTTAAGTTTGAAAGATCCAAAGAATCAAAGAAAAGATTGGAAAAATATAGCAAATCAAATCATTCAGTAAGAACCAGCTAGGACAAATGTTCACAGGAAATATAAAATGTATTTATATACAAATAGAGGGATGTAAACTTTTTTATTATTTATTATGTAAAGCCTACTTGGTAAGATAATCTGCAATCTTGGGATTCTTCAGGAGATCCATAAGCAGATCCACAGAATATTTTCTTGTTAGTGTTCCATCACCATTCACAAGGATATTAAATATTAATTGGAAAGTCTGGTGAATATTTCTGGAATGAAACAGCTAAACAAAAAAAACTGATTTACAATCATATGAATTTTACATTACAGATCAAGTCAGTTGCATTCAATGGAAGGAAGGGGCTATCAGACTTTTGGTCTTGTGGGACTTCAAGTTGTCTTACTTAGCAATCTGAGGGTATCAAGATCATAATGAGACTGTCCCAGAAGATCACAGCCCAATTTAGGACTCCAAATACTAGATCTGATTTTCGTCTTTGAATATATGAGATATGTACTGATTGTGGCTATTTGTATCAATACTTTGTCACAGGCAAATCACTCACTGGTGTCTTTAGAACTTCCAGTAACAAGGCTTTCTTTAGGGAAGAAGGACATAGTCAGTCTATCCAGATCACACAGTTTGGATCTCCAGAATTTCCAAAGAGTACTGAAGGAATTTTCCAAAGCTACAGTATGCCAGGCAATGCTCTGGGTTGCCCAATCAACAGCAGAATTTGATAGGATTATTGTTAAGGGATATTGTTATTAGACTGCAATATTTTTTAAAAAAAGTCTTGTTTGTTAAGGTAAGCTAATCAGAGCTATTGGAAATTAAGTGATGTAGAAACTATAGCAAATAAAGAAATAAATACTATGCATAAGCTTCTTTTAAACTGAGTCAGGCAGGCTTACCTTTTCTCCAACTTCTTCATTTAATGTAAGACTTGATAATATAGAAAGTGCAAAAACAACCATTGTTAGACTACTGTGGCCCAAGAAACTGATCAGAGTGCGGTAAAAACCTTTCACATTCGTCTAATACAAAGAGGAAAAAAAATCTTTAAAAAATGCTGTGAGATTAAAGTTACAGCCTAATTCAATACATTATATACACTACAATAATTTTATATTAGTTGAAAAACTGAATTTGGGGACCCAATGTACTCCTCAAAATCATACAATTGAAATATCTAGCCAAAATTATTAAAAATGCAACTATTTTAATTTTTGCTCATCAAAGCACTAAGGCTGCACATAATCAGAGTGACAAATAATACTATACAATCCTAAATATATATACCTAAATAATGTATAGGCTATGACTACCTTATTTGCAAAATACTATGCTACCTACAATATACTGCACTGCTAACTTATCAGTATTACAATTATATTTACAATTATATAAAGATAACATAATTAAGCAAATTATATGGATAATTTTATTTAGCAACAAAACCTACAGACTCTGCAGTCACAAGATATAACATTCAACATTCATAACAATAAACATGTTCCTTCTTTTAGCATTAATAGTAGTCAACATTCTGAGATCTCTTAACTATGAAAAACTCAGTTTAAACTTTGATCAGTTTCAATCACAGATCTTCACGGACTTCAAAGACTTATCTTAGTTCACACAATCATTTAAGCAAGTAAGAAAACACAGTTGGAAATGTATTAGGAAATGTTAACTTATGTAAACTTATGGTCACAGATGTCTACATTCCATTTAATTATAATGAAGATGGATCTGATTCTTTCATAGTGGAACTGTAGAATAGCAGAATGAAAATTATATTGAAAAAATGAGAATCACCTTAGATAAAATATTTTTGCACAATGAAATTGAATGGGAAAAAACATCATCACACAAAAATAAAAGTTCCCAGATTAAGCAAGTAATTGTTGTGTCCTTTATTGGAACAAAAGTGCTTTGATTTCCAATTATTAAATTATGGAAATATTTTTTTAAAGACTTCAATAAAGCAAATTTCTTACCAATGACTTGATGTATGTCTGAACAGTGAGATTACGTCGACAAAGATTTGCCATAAGTCCTAGGCATGGTATAGTTAACTCATCTTCTGTAGACTGACTGAAGTTTTTAAAAAAGATCATTAAATATATTCACATAATTCAATATTTATTTACTAATAATGATTTTACAAGTTAATCATTATTCATTCAGAAAATATTCACTTTGCTATACAAAGAACCCATTAAATTTAGTATATACATAGATTTGTATCTGTTAAGCTTTATATAACCGAATGTAAATGTTAGTGATTTAAGGCAACATTAAATAAAAATATAAAAACTACTCAAAATACTTTATTAATTTTATTAATTAATAAAATGAAAAAACAAGGTGACTAACAAATGGCTGACAAGAGATTACCTATAGTTATGTGGTCAATAATGCAAAGTGCTAAAACTACTTGTAAATGCTGGCTACATTCTCACATATATCACCTCCCTAAGAAAGATACTTGGATGCATTGAATACTGGGAGACCTATTCTACTAAATGTTCAGGCCAGACCACTTCTACAATAAACATAGGTTGCTTATATAATAACATCAAGGACAGTTGGCTCCTATTGTACATTCAAGCTGTTGGGATTATACTATAGATATTATTTGATGCAGTAGCAGCTGACCAAACAAAAAGAGAGATTCCTGTGACCCAGTCTCATAACCTGTAAAGATACAAAACGTTCTTGGAATTTATTCCAAACTTTAAATCCTGTAGCACATTTTCAGTAGGAATCCCTATCATCAAATATCTAGGAGGACAGAAGTTCCTAGTTTAAGATTCCCCACCAAGGTGAGCATAAAATAATGCTTGACACTCTCATGCCAGGAATAATAAGAAGTTTAGCAAGCAAGTACTACTCTAAAGCTTTAGGTAAGCTTTGTATGTTCAAAATCTTCATAGACCACACTGATAGTAACCATGAGGAATGCTCATAAAGCAAAGCAAGCATTAATATAGAAAGATAAAGTATCTTCTCTTTGTTGCCATTAGTGTGGCAGGAACATCTCCAAACAGAAAGCCTAGTTTAAACTTCTAGAAAACAGTCCAATACACCCCCGAACTTAAAACTCAGTTGACACATATTTCCATGCATCTCAAGACTACATAGGGTTATATTATATACGATAACTGAACTGAAACATTCATGGATAACATATAAATGTACTTACAACTGCAGATTTAGTTAACTATTGCATTTAAGAAACTTACATGCGAAGCATTAGGAAAGAAATTAAGTCTTCAATATTAGCACTTTTCTGCAATATTCTTGCATTGTAGGTCAATTTCTGTAGCAGTTGAATACTCTGTTAAATAAAAAGAAAACCAATGAAAGTATAACTGTTTGCATTAGATTTACCTGCATTTACTTTTCAGATGCATAACCAGATAATATATTATACTATTTTGGTTTTAGAATTTAAATATTTTGTTTCTACCATGGATATTTTATTTAATGTTTGCAATTATTGTAAATGTTCAAGTGCCTTAAAATTGTGGTAGATATAATAATTCAATTGAAATTGTATTAAAATTATAACCTACTAATTGCTTTTTAAAAAAAATCAGTTACTTTAACCAAAACCAAAATAACTATGAAATTTAATTATCAGAGCGCAATATCAAACATTAAAAAACTAATACTCAGATCAAATACTCTTGCTTGATAAATCCATCTCTGTTTTCTATCAACAGGTTTGGTCAATAAAATGTTGATCTGAGTAATGCTTAAAGAGAGATTAATTATTATTACTGTTGCCCATTATTTTACATCTCCGTTAATGTAAAACTTTATGATATAGCTGATGGAGCACAAACATAGATTCATAGTTGTAATACAATTCTTCTATTCAAATAGGGGAACATTTTATTCTTCCAGCTTTCAAGGTTGTTCTTGGCTCAGGTCGTCTTTCAGCTTCTTTATTAAATATATATATATATATATATATATATTTACAGTTTAATATCTTGTAAACTATCCAGACAAATTTATAAGAGGAATACTTTCAACTCCAAGATTCATCAAGATTAAAGGCAGATATGGTTACTGTGGGTACCAGAAACTATTTCCTTAATTGCTGGTTAAAATTGATTTTTTTTTCTTCTATGGGTCTGGCTCAATTGGTTCTCGGAGATTGTTTTAAATCAACCTGGCTAACAAGAGCTATTAGCAAATTCCAGTCCTTAGGATACTTTTGATTCTTTTGAAAGCCTATGTCCATTAGGATTGAAAATGTCAGGAGTTATCTTAAACAATGTATCTGGGATATTGATTTTCATACGGGTTTAAGCCTAGTATCTAATCCTATAGTTATACCCTTAATTCTTTTCAAATGGGCATGTGCCATCATCTTATCTCTCTTCAAGTACTAATTCTGAAATTTCATCGGGCTTTCATCTTGACCAGGTTGGGGGCAGTTCTGCAATTCTGTAGGAGCAGTATAAAACATTCCGTTTCAGCAACATTATGCCTGTGTGAATATGGCTCTATGAAAAGCCTCAGCCATTTGCTCCTTTCCTGCTCTCTGTATTGGTAATCTCAAAAGATATATATTTAGCTCATTAAAAAAAAAACTACTCTAGGAGAGAGCACAATGTTTATCTGTCATTGCTTCTATCTGATCAGGACTCTGTCATATTTTTCCAGGTTGCCCAATTTTATGCTATTATTTGTTGTATTGTCCTACCTATAGCTAAGGTTTAGCATAGTTTTTTGTGATTGCCACTGCTAAATGTACTGTAGTTACTATAATAATGTACTTTATATTATTTCATTGCAATTTATATATTTCTAAAGTTTTATTAATAATAATTACGGATTAATGCATTTTATTGTTGCTCTCTCTGGCCTAAAGGCCACAATAAAGATTTTATTTGATTTGATGTAGCTGTTTTTAGATAAAAATATAAGAAGCAATCAAAGTGTGCTTCTAAACTATGTCAATTAAAAATATATATTTCTGATAGCAATTGTGCAAATACTAATACTATATATTATTCTGGTCTTCCTAATATTTGTATTTCAGCATAGTCTGAAATGCTAAGTATAGTGGATCTGGCAACAACTTACATAAGAGACCATCAGCTGCCAATACTATAAATGCCACAAAAGAACATAATAATAACAATAATAAATAAATGTTATAATAATAATTTATTTCATATAAAGCATTGCATTCTCTTACTTGCAATATTACTGGGTCAATAGGATTTGTAGAACTTCGAAGAATCACACTTGCCAGGGCACCACACAGATTGTAAGCATTCTGAAGGACTTCCCTGGTTTCATTATCTAGAACTATAAGTAACATATATACATGTATCATTAACACTCTAAGAAATATATTCAGAGAAACTGAAAATATTTCAGAAATGAGCCTCCACAAAATCATTTTTTACTTTTACATAGACAGTTAACTCTAACCATTATACATATAAATATAGGTAGTCCTCGACATATGACCATTTATTTAATGACCATTTGAAATTATGAAAAGGTATCTTACAATCAGTACTTGCACTTACAACCGTCACAGTATCTCTGTGATTATATGCTCAAAATTCAGGCAACTGGCATGTAGTTATGATGCTTGCAGAATCGTGGAGTCATGCAATTGCTATTTGCAACCTTCTCAAGGCACTTTTAACAAGCAAAGTCAATGGGAGAAAATGGATTAGCTTAACAACTAAGCAAAAAGGTTAATAAAATTATGCATAACTCACTTAATCACATCGCTTAGTGACAGAAGTTCCAATTACGGTTGTATGTGGAAGACTACCTGTATGCATATATTCAAAATTAAAGCTAACTTAATTTAGCAAACTGAAAACATTTCAACTGTTTTTCTATCTCAGATTTTATATTTTGGAGATAATTCATTTCCGATGAAAATGTCATAATCACTTCTTGTTTACATATTCCACAATTTGTCATAGAAATAAATGAGGTTGTACACAATATGTTACCACATAGTATATTTCATATGTTCATTTTACTTTGTTATTATTTTTACAAGAACTAAACTGTTCTGCTCCAAATGCAATAAATTATTTTTTTAAAATCCTCATTCAAGGAAGTATGATTCTAATAACAATAACTTGTCTTTAATTAAAAATTTAATAGGACAGTCTATTCAAAAAAGAAAGAAATCAGAACCTTCAGTAAGATTATACCACATATCTTCCCAGCTATAAAGCAAGTTGTATATGCAACTCAAATATATTTAAAACTCACCTAACTGAGAAAGCAAGCCTACTGCATTTAAGGTTAATGGAGAGCTTAGATTTGGGTCCTCAATAAGTTCTACTAAGCAATTGAGACATTCACTTGGTAAAATATGGTTTGATGCAAAACATTTTGACAATTTCAATCCTGAGATAACCTGAAAAAAATAAGACAAGTGCTAAAAAAAAGACAATTAAAACTTTTAAGCTAATGGAAGATATAAATATATATAATGACTGTAACAGGAAGTCTTACCTTTTCCTAATAAAATCAATACAACTTATTTAAGTGACGGAACCTGATGTGTGAGAGAGCAATGTGTATACAGTATATATCAAACATCTTCTGTATAGTTGCTGAGAAAAATTGTATGTCTATGAAGTCACCGTAAGTCAAGTTCAACTTGAGATACTCTTTTTGTTTGATTTGCAAATTTCTTGTAAGGTACTTACTTTAACTTGTTGATNGTTGATAAAAACATTTTTTATTACGTAGCAACATCGTTGAAGCAATGTGTGCTTTAAAACTACAATAGGAAGTTTATTGGATGCAAATCACAATATGCAAAGATAAATGAATTAATCCCTATATCAGATTCTTTTTTGTCCTTTTAAAATAGGTAGAGATTTAAACGCTGCCCAATTACTGTGAGGTAAGATGGGCAGTCTATACATTTAATAAACAAAGAAACAAACAAGATGGTATTATCCTCATCATTATATATTTTAAGAAATTTTAAACTATCAAACAACTATAGAAGACAAAACTTGCCGAACAACTCTGTACTAAACATACCTATATTCCACTGGACTAATTTCAGTTTATTAACAAGTCAGGTTATGTATAACTGTAACCTTGTGACTCTTCTGCACAACAGAATTAAAGTATAAATATGCAGCTTGGAAACCAGCTTAAAAATACACTCAACTCAAAGACCAATCAGACTTTAGACTCTTATTTTGCATTAACAATGAAGCACTGGAAGCCTGGTATATGGGAAACATCTCCCTTGATGCTAGCTGCTGGAAGTAACATAGCTGAATCAGAAAAGTGGTACCAAGACACCATTCTGTTTCTTGTTTTTCTCCTCTTTCTCACACCACCATGAGAAGCAGAAGAGAGGGGGGAGGACTTTGTTCTCCCTTCTTACACCTTTTGCAACAGGTAGCAAGCATAAGCAAAGTGCATAAGAGGAGGGGAAGTGGGTTTTGTCACCTTGTCCGCAGAAGTACAGACCAGCTTCAGCAGGGTTATTTTTTATTAGAGGGATGGTAGTAGATACTCCCCGCAACCCAGTCGCAGGTGCAGATTGCAGAATTATTTCCCAGCACTACTGTAACCAGTCAGTGGTTTCTTCTCCCCATTTGCAGTATGACTGATAGTCAACAAAACATCTATCAAAAGACATCTGTTTAAAAACATGTGTTTTGGTATGATTTATCCCCATCCACTTTTGCTCTTTCAGGCAGAATAGTGAGCAATTCTAAGGAAATTTTCACTCAAGGAAGGTTTACAAGGCCTGGCTAAAAATGAACAGATGGACTGTTCAGTCTTATCTCATAGGTGAGGCATCAGTCCTTCTGCTTGGAATCTTTGAGAAAGAATATTAAACAAATCATAAAGAACTCCGCTGCAAGAACTAATTATTTCGTTTCAGAGATTCCATAACCCATCTTCATTTTCCTGGTTTAAATACAATTATTATTAAAAAAAAATTACCTTGCTTTTGTACTTACTTTTATACTGGTCACTCAAGGTGGAAAACATACCTAATATTCCTGTCTCCTAACTTCTCCACAGTAATAATCCTGCAAGGTGGGTTGGTCTGCTACTGGTCTGAATTTTGCTGCTGTAAGAGACTTGACAAAACCTACACTTGGTGTCTGTGCAGCTAGCATTCCTGCATGGAAGGTCCCATGACCTTATAGTGGAGATATAGAGACTAAAGAATCATTCCATTCCCCTTCAGCAGGGAAAAGAAACTCCTCAGCCACTGTGGAGGGAGGAAGGGGTCTTTTTCAGTGGCAGAACAATAGCCCTAGCTCCCACTTTCCCTCCATGTGTTGGCAAGAAAAGCGAGAGCAATGGCTGTCTGGCACAGTAACCCTAACAGACCAACAGCTGCAGCGCAGGGCCAAGTCACTAAACGTATTTGGTGGCTTTTCTTGCCTGTTCCGGGAGAGGCTGACACGTGCCACTAACCAAAACAAAATAATGGCAGGGATGTCTACACAAAGGGTCGAGGATCATTTGAGGACGGTGTCCTACATTCATTTCTTCAACCGTCACTGAAGGTCTTTGCGCTAGGAGCGATCAGGACACAACATATTAGCCCTTAACCACTTCATTTATATATGGATCTTCTGCATATCTTTCAACAGTAGTTCGCAAAAACAGAGGCAGTACTGGGGGAACCGTCACGGAGAAGCTTCGTTAGCGCTGCGGCAGCCGCCGCCAATGATTTGAACGCGCGTTCCTTCTTTTCCTACTTCTAGTACAAAATATCCGAAAGTCGGGGTCGGGGGGGAAAACCGGGTGGTCTACCCAGACTGTCTCTCACCTCTAAACTCCGCTGGAGCAGAGCTGCGTTGGGCTGGGTGCGGGCAGCTCGGTACTGAGAAGCCGCCAAGAGCAGGGACTTCATACACGCCGAGGCGTCCATAGCCTCACCGTCCGTAAAGTCGGCCAGAGACAGCGTTAGCCCTCGCCTCGCCTTCAAAAATTTGTATTTGGCGCCTTGGCCGCCATTTTGCTGCTGTTGCCCCAGTGAAGAAAGCCTCCGCAGCTGGGCGGAAACCTCCGCCGCTCTAGGAAACTCGCTTGCATGCTGGGAACCAGCGAGAAGAATCTTGGCTGGGCAGTTCTCTTCGCCCGCGGTCAGAGCTGCACCGCGTTCTTTGTCCCCAGCCGATGGGAGCTACGGCTAGGTGTAGTTGTGGCCACTGTGTAGGAGAGCTATTTTTACTTTCAGTCAGAGCCTTTCCTTCCGCGAAAAACCATTGAGGTCAGAGAGAAACCGCGGTCCATTTCTCAAAGCGTGTTCGAGAGAAGGGTTTTTGGGTAAAGATCTGCAGGGAGGGGGATTAGGCAAGGCGTTGTAGAATACAAGCAGGTAAGAATAGGAGGAGGGAAATTTTTTTAGAAGTTTACTCTCGTTTTCAGAAGGAAAGGGCTGACGTGCGTTTGATCTGGTTTTAAGAGGTAGAGTTGCCCTCGAGTGAATCTTCCTAAAGCAGGGGTCCTCAACCTTGGCAACTTTAAGACTTGTGGACTTCAACTCCCAGAATTCCTCAGCCAGCAAAGCTGGCTGAGGAATTCTGGGAGTTGAAGTCCACAAGTCTTAAAGTTGCCAAGGTTGAGGACCCCTGTCCTAAAGGCAGTGACTCGAGTTTTCATAGAGAATTGAATGGGGGGAGGGATTTAGTCTGCAATTTTATTCTTATCCGGAAGTAAATCAGCCATGCTTGCTTGTGTCTAAAAATGCTTTGACAATCCATAAAAAAGGCAAGGCATCAAAACATCAACCTACCAAAAGATCCATGACATTATAAACAGCAGAAAATTCGGCATTGCTAAGCTGGGCTGGTAGCATGGTTTTGCTGATGCAATTGTCTATGACCAGAAACATTACTGTATAGTAATTTACCGGATTATAATGGTAATTTGTCAAGGTGAGATTTAAACTGAGCAGTATAACAAGAGTCGGAAGGAACCTTGTATGTCTTCTAGTTCAACCCCCTGCTCAGGCAGGAATCCCTATTATTCTGATTGGATCTTGCGTTGTTTGTACTTTCCATACAAATGATATAACTGCTGAATCCATGGAATTCAATAGTTTATTAAATGACAGGTGGGTCATTTCTTCATGATGTTAATATATGTTATTGTTTCTGAAGGGTACAACTTAATTTAGAATAGTGGTTCTCAACCTGTCGGTCGGGACCCCATTTGGGGTTGAACAACCATTTCATGGGTGTCGCCAAGCAAGGCTGTCTGCCATTTTTTTTGTCCGCCATTTTTTCCCCCTTTTCCGGCAGGTGCCTTACCTCCCTTGAGCTGGGCCAGCTGGTGGTCGACGTGCTCCGTCTCTGCCGCTTGCCAGCTATGCCTCGGCCGGCGCAGGGGGCGGAACCACGCATGCATGGTGCTCCCGGGCAGGGAAAGTCCTCGACTTACGACCGGTTGGGTAGTCCTCGACTTACGACTGGTTTAGTCCTCAACTTACGACCGGTTGGGGTCACGGCATTAAAAAGGTTGAGAACCACTGATTTAGAACAATTAAGCTCTCTAGGATCCATACCCAGGAACTATCCATCCCAAAGGTCTTCATCTTGCCAGGGTTTAGAATCAGTTTACAAGTCATCATCTACTATATTATGGCTGTTGTTCAAGACCACACCACCTTGTAAAAATGCATTCACAATTTTTTGATTCCATCCAGTTACCCGACATGCTAGATAGAATATGACAATTTGTGTGGCAGACTAGGCAGGTACGATTATTTTGATCATTCATTTCCTTAGGACTTCTAAACTGAAAATGATCCCTTATTTTTGAGCAAAATTATGTACCAGATATGCTCAATGTCTATGTACTGTGTCAAAATCAGTGTTCCAGTTGAATGAATACAGGTGATTCATCTTCAAAGAGTCACTAATCTGTTATAGCACATAACTTTCCAATTCTTTAAATGTTTCCAGACAACTTAATAAGCCAGGATATTGAGGATAGGGAAAACAACAATTATAGTACTGCATGTATCTTAATCAGTATCATAAATAAGCCAACAAAGATTTGTGTATGTTTGTGCATGCATGTCTTTGTAATGATGAAATAATACTCATAATTTGGGAAATGGAACACACTGCTGTCAGAAGTAAGTCTTCATCCTGGTTCATCCAAGCCGGGAATATTATCATTATTATTATTATTATTAAATAAGCAACATGGCGACTGCTTTGGGAAGATGTTTACAGTTTATTGCAGAAGCAGAAAGATGGTTCTTCAGGAAAGAGCAGAGGAGAGAAGAAGAAAGGACCACATGGGCAGTAGCTTTTTATACCCTCTCTAGCTTTTTGTTTGGAAGTTTTCCTGTTCCTGTGGCATGAACTTTGAGGCTATTTCCTGTGTCACGTATTCTGACCTGAGCCCAGGTGTGCCTCTCTGGTATTACTTGATGGTAATGGTTAGTCCTATTATGTCCCAAAAGTCATCTCCTGCTTCCCTGGTGATGGGACTAATGACTCCTAGAGTTTGGGTGGGGTATGCAGATTTTCTCTTTATCTTCTTGAGCTCCCTGGCTCCAACCTTCCTGATGGTTTTACATCTGCATTTGTATAGGGCTAGCTACTGCTTGGGGCAAAGAAATTTGGGGCCAGGTTTGGTTTCTGCTTTTCAAAAAATGCTTTTAAAAATCCTTTTGGTGAAAAATATATTTTCCTGCCTTTTTAATATTTCCTTCTCTGGGCTAGCTTCCCTCACTGCCTAACAACTCTTTATCAATTGTCACATGCTGAACTAAGTTTCAGATAGCCTATTGTTTTATTGATGACATTGGAAACCACTCCAGCAGTCCTGCTGTTTTATAAGGCCTCTTTTTTTTCTTCATTCTTTTCTAGTTGCTTCTCATATAAGAAGGTATTTTGGTCCTGCTTTGAGCAGTCTCTTTTAACTAGGAATTTTTGAATACTGACATTTTTTTTCCATTTTGCTATTCAGACTGTTGTTTGCAGAGTTTGAAAGAACTAGCTATCTCCTCACTGCATCAATAGACACAACTTTTTGTTCTAGCAAAATATGACAGAAAGGTTGGATCTGTCAAGTGGTTGTAATTTTTTTAACCTCTCAGACTTTAACTCCACGTCTGCCTTTTTATTTTTTTCTCTAGATGAAAGGGAAATATTAGAAATCCATGATAACAGGATTATTTAGGCAGATTTGGAAGGGGCTTGCTATTTCTAACCACTTTATATTCCTTCTTCCCATTTGTGGCTATGAATGAAAACTATAGAGGTTACTTTTTCATATGAGTTCTTTCTCATCTAAGAGAGTTAGTAACTCCTGGACAAGTAGATTATATTTGATAAGTTAATTGAAATCCACCTCATAATTTAATTAAATAAGTGGTAAATTGAAGAAGATATCTGCTCTGGACAGTTCTAGATATGTGACATATCTTACTGATGGTTACAAAATATTTGTTATTTTAGAAAAATCTTAGGTTTAATTGCTGACATAGTAACTATTTGACAACATCTGTGTATATTATATGCATTAGGACTATTTTCTTCATATATTAATGATTTTTTTTCTAGAATAAAGAGACAAATGTACTCAAAATATATTTCTGTTGTTATTTCCTGTGACACAGATGATTTATGAAAACCTTATATACTGGCGGATATAATCAACCAATATGAAAGTGTTAAATCCTGTGTAATGGAAATGATAATTATTTTCCACAGGCGTCTGTCTTTTTAGATACATAACAAATAAATTGAAAAACAATAAAAAAATTTACACAGCTAAATGTTATCACGACAGACTGTTAGCTATTTAAAATGGAAATAACATAAAATAGCATAGTATGTTCTAGTGCATATTAGGTGAAGGAGAGTAAGAGGCTTAGGGAGCAAGTCCCATGAGAAAAGATTCAAACAAGATAAACATATTTATTCCACACAAGAAAACAATTAAGATAGTATATTATGAGATATGCTAAAATACATGTATTTTGTTTTATATTGCTCCAGAGTTAAAGATTTGAAGCAATAGATTGTACTTCAAATAAAAATAATATGAAATTAATAGTAGGAAGAACTTCTTGATAGTATAAACCGATAAGAGAGTTTTTAAAGCCAAAGTAATATGATTACTTGTTTAACATAATACAGCACTGGATATTCTGGAATTGGACTCAGTGACTTTTGAAGTCCTTTCCAACTCCTTGATCCTTGAAATGGTTTCACCCCCAAACCCCATAACTGTAAAATGATTAGCATTTCTTTATGAAAGACTTTGGAAACTGATATTCTCGTTGATTTTCTGTCATTAGTGTTAATGTTCCTGAACTATTTCATTTCTCTAAAGAAAAATCATTGCACAAACAAACATGTTATCTGGAAAAATACTTCATTTATTTTTATAGAGATGTATTCTTCACAGTTCATCAAGCCATTTCAATTCACATTATAGCACATTAAATTATGGTTAAAATGAATTGAAAAAAACACTTGAGTACATTATAATTTAAAAGTGTAAAAGCCATTAGCAGAAAAAAGAAGATGGTAACTAAAAAAGCCTGGCACTGAAATTATATAAAAAATATAGACATCTATAAGACTCAGTTAGAGACCATTATACTTCTATTTCAAAAATGTAATGTAAGGATGCACTTAGTTATTTGGATAACCTTTTTTAAAGTTACAATTGTATCAAGTTTAACAATGTAATTTAAGTTAAAAGAATGTATACAATTTTTACAATTTCTGTCTCTTTTTTGCATTCTAGTATATTTTTTAATATTAATAACTTGCCAATGTTTTTACTAAAGAAACGGGGGAAATGACCAAACTCTATATCGGCTTTGCTTTTAGCAAGAAAATGAATTGGTGGAATTAATCAAACATTTTTATGATGTTTTTCTCTTTTAAACTGTAACCCATTTAAAGTTCTAGATATTATGCATTCTATTTTTCACATATAAACCAAAAAGAAAACATTTTATAAGAGGTCCCTAAATTCATCTGCGTGCTACCTGCAACTATTGATCAAAATGTAAAATTCTGTTGTAAAAACACCATCAGGAAAAAACTATATGTACTTGTATCTGTTCTTCTATAGTGACCAACACACTTCACTCAAATAAAATTATACAATTCAGACAATTGTTGGCTTCTTGGTGTCCTCTGAGCTTTCTTTTCTTCCTGCAGACATTTCATTTGCAGGCTAGGTGACATCATTGCATGGAGGAACAGAGTGTGCAGGTTTCTGTTACGCAGAAATACATATGGAGAAACAGAAAATCAAAGAAGACTAGAGACCCAACAATTCAGCCCTGAAGTACACAGTCTTCTTTAAAAATACAATTTTAGTAAATACAAAGTCTTCTGAGAGGGCATATGCTATTAAGGTGACAGATCTTTCCAAACTTTGCCCCTTGCTTGGACGTGATGTAGCATGATGATAAGTTAAGCATGTGGCTTACTTATTAAATAATAATTGGTGATTATTCTGAATGCTTATGCCATTTGTTAACCAAATCTGTTACATTAAAGCGTATACTCCATGAGATTTAAATATATTTTTGTGTTTTTAAGAGTCACTTATAGCAATGATATTGAATAATACAAACAATTTAGTATTTTATAAACATCAAAGACCCTTGCATTTATGACTCAAATATAGCAAGTTAAATAGTGCTAATAAAGGAAAACTGTTAAAATGAAAATATAATGAGGTACTGCATTATGGAAAAAGCTATCACATTTTTCTGGTATAAGCTTTTCAGATTTCCACTTCATCAGGGGCATAAAGTGAACATTTGCAGAGACACATATATGTACCCAGTACATGAAAAGATAATACAAGTATGTATGCATTTTACAAAATGTGCCTTTTACACAGAGGCAAGCAAGCAAGCAAGTAGAAATTGGCATTAAATTTGTCACATCCAAAGTACAAATGAACACAGAATCCAGTCAAGTGAATAGAAGAGTTTGTATGGGTGTGATCCATAGAACGCCCCCACTGGAATGGAGTGAACAGATTAATCAGGCAAGACGTTAATGTAATCTTCAGCATCATCTGGAGAGAGGATAAGAAAAAGGTTATCATTACATTTCTCTAAATTTCAGTGCAAAAAGCATTAGTATCATTCACATTCACAACATGGTGCTTAAATAATCACTGTTGATTTAAACACACAGTACAAAGATAATTTACTGCATAAGACTCAATAGAATGAGGATTCCGTCTATTACATGACTACCTTGCATTATACAATCCCAGGGGGCAGAAACTTGAATGTAGAACAGAAATCTATAGCAAAGAAGTAAGATAATTTCTTTTTCACTTCAGACACCTTCCTACTTTTGCTCCTTTAAATTCTGGTTGAATTATTATGTTTTCAATGTTATATGTAACTAAAGTTTAAATCTTAGTGGCTTCTATCTCTCTATGGCATGTTTTATCACCCTTCCACAGCAAATAACTTTTATCACAATGTCTCCAACACTTTCCCTTCACTTTTCCCCAGTCCTATAGAGATGTGTATAGCTATTTCATTTTGTAGGATTGTGTCTCCTCCATTTGTAGTGCCTCAATATAGGAAAGCAACACTTCCAATCAAAAGTGTCAGAGGTCAGTTTGCTTTGGCAGGAATTACTCTTCTTCACTCAGCAATACAACGTAGTATCACTCCAATGTGACACTTAGAAGTAGAGTGCCTTTTCACACTCTGGAGGGGCATTGAAGTATTAAAGCCAAAACAAAGCTGTTTTTTTTTTAAAAAAATAATAATTTGCATACACCTACTATCCATATTGTACTTTGCTTCTCTTTTTTATTTTGAAACTGACATAAAAGGAGCTTTTTTTCACTGTAAAGATGAATGAGATTATTTATAACAACGTGAATTTAAATTTAATCTGCTTAGGTACTGCCTGACTCCAGAATTTCTCTGATGGCTTATAATATGGCAATGCATAAAATGCAAATACAACTCAAAAAGACAAAACTACCAACGACAAAAATAGGATAAGTATAATTTAAATAAAAAGTTGGTTCATTTAGATTTTAAAAAAATGTATCAACAAACTTTAATCACCCTAGTCCAAGGCCTTAGGCTCTCCAGAACACTAAAAGGGTGGGAACCATCCAGATTTCAGGGGGATCATTGTTCCGGGGGCAGACAATACAACAGACAAGGCCATACATATCAGTTTATAACACTGTATTATAAAGTATTCTGCTAACTGCCTTTAGTTGTTTGTGACTAATAGTTCCATTTTTGACATAAATAAATTTTAAAGGACTTCTTTCACATGTTCAGTGCCTTTAAAAATATAGAGTAGACTTCTGTTAGACTGCTACATTATTTAGCCCAATATTGTTCTCTTCCTGATGTATGTTATAACATTTCAGTTTGCCAGCAGTTCGATCCTGACCAACTGAAGGTTGACTCTGTTTAATCCTTCCGAGATTGGTAAAATGAGGACCCAGATTGTTGGGGGCAATATGCTGGCTCTGTAAATTGTTTAAAGAGGGCTGTAAAGCACTATGAAGCGGTATATAAGTCTAAGTGCTATTGCTAGCTACTATGCTTTTATGCAGGTGAACCCTGACTTACAATCACAGCTAAGACCAGATTTTCCATTGGTTAAGTGAGCACATGCCTGATTTTTATGATAATTTTTTCATGATTATTAAGTGAAATCACTGCAGTCATTATGTGAATCATGGTTGATAAGCAAATCTGGCTTCACCCATTGACTCAGCTTGTTGGCTGGAAAGGTTACAAAGAGCTATTTATTTATTTATTTATTTATTTGCCCCCTTCTCATTTTGAAACAGTCACATGACCTGGGCTAAGGAAAGTGTCATAAATAATGCCAGTTGCCAAGTGCCCCAATTTTGATCATGTGACTAGAGCAGGGCTTTTCAACTGGTGGTATGCGTACCACATGTACTTTGCCACGTGGCAGGTGGTACGCGACTGCTAGCCAAGTGTAGCAGGGGAGGGGAATGAGCCTAAGCGAGCAAAGCCTGAGGGAGAGGCAGCTGCATGACTGTCTGGGCTTGGCAGAAGCCCCAGGAGCCGGCAGGGCTCCAGCTGATTGGCTCCAGCTGATTGGTGCTTCCAGAAGCAGCTGGAGCTGGAGGTGAACGGAAGAAAAAGGGGGAGGGAAAGAGAGGAGAGGCTATAAAAGAATGTGGTTTGGGTGGGGGAAGGGGAAAAAAGACAACAGGAAAGGTTTAATCCCTTTAAACAAATGTAATTAGTTTTACCCCCTTTAAATGAGTCTGTCTATGGCTTTTAGAAAGTTTTCTTTGAAGGTAAACAGGTTTAATTTAAAGCTAAAGCTTTTTGCAATTGCCAGAGCCTTTCAGTCCAGGATTGCAACATTGTGACACGTGACACGCCTCAAGCAGCTTAAGAAAAAAAATGGAGTTTGTGTTTATTTTCTTGCTTTACACTTGAATCCTGTGTCTTTAAGGGTACAGAGAAGGGATGGGGGGTGCAGTCTTACTACACTGTGGAAGAGCTCAGAAGGGAGAGAGAAAGAAGGGCCAACCAGCTAGCTCATGAAGGCTGAGGAATTCTGGGAGTTGAAGTCCACAAGTCTTAAAAGTGCCAAGTTTGAAGACCCCTGAACTAGCTGGTAATGGTGCATATTAATAAACATGGATAAATTCATCATACATTTGTCAGTGCAAAGGGAAAGTGATTCAGCAAAGGAACAGCCACTGGAGAAATTAAAACTGGTACTTTGTTTTCTTTTTTTCTACAGTTTGTAATATTTTATTAGATTATAGAATAAACTACAAAAGCAAATAGTAGGACACAGTGGGGAGGAAAAGGGGGAAAAGTGATGGGGAGAAGGGAAAAAGAACAGACTTCCTCTGTTGCAGTAGAAGGAAGCATTAACACTGAACCTCAACTTTTTACTTTTCCATAATATTATAAACTAGCCATTTCTGTAACAACAAATGAATCTAATCAGTAAAACCCAAACGCCCCCCTTTTTTTTAGTCATCAAGTTTTTGACACCTTGCTAAGCACTGGTGGTATTCGAATATTGTCATGTCCTAAAAGTGGTACAATCTGTGAAAAGGTTGAAAAGCCCTAGATTAAAGGGTACTGCAACAGTCATAAGTCACTTTTTTCAGTACCATTGTAACTTGATGCTTGCTAAACAAATGATTTTAAGTCAAAGATCACCCGTACCTTTTCTTTAGGATTTGACCTTGATAATGCAAAGTATATATGTGACCACTGACCTACATGGCATAGTCAGATGTTAAAGTACTCTCCATCAGTCCTTCAACCAGGCGAAAAGTATGTGGGCACAAAATTTTTTGCCTTAATTGCCAAGCAATTAATAATGAGGCTGGTGCTGTCCTTATTGTTTTAATGTGGAACAAGTTAAGAAGATGTCTGTAGTTTTATTGCCCTCACACTCCACTATGTCTGCCCAATAGCAGGATCACAATCACAACCATTCAACAACCCCACAGCCTTGTGGGAAGTCACCCCCTCCCAGAGAAAGAAATATTCTTGGAAATATTTAAAAGGCAGAATATATTTCCCTAAAGGGTTTTAAAGGCAGAAACCAACCCCCCCCCACAAGTCTCTCTGTCCCAAACAAAAACCAAGTCTGCAGAAATGCAGATGTGATAATCTTGTCAGAAAGACTGGAGTCAAGAAACTGCGATTAGGAAGAAAGATCCCTAGAATCAACAATCCGTCACACCAAAAATCTAAGAGTCATCAGCCACAGCCACAGGGAAGCAGGATATGACCTTTGGGACATAATAGGATTAATCCACCACCATCAGAATACCAGAAAGGCACACTCAGACTCAGGTCAAAGTTCATGCCACAAGAACAACTCCAAACAAAAGGCTCGAGAGGGTATAAAAATCCACTCCCTATATGTGCTCACTCTCTTTTCTTCCAGAGCCATCTTTCTGTTTGGCTCTTCTCTTCAATAAACTGCAACCTTCTTTCTAAAGCAGTTGTCATGTTGTTTATTCCCGGCTTGGACTGAACTCTGATGAAGACTTTTCCTTCAATAATTTGGCACCCCAGATGGGACTCCAAGCTAACCTCTCCAATGGACTGAGACTGGTAAGCCCCATCTTTCCCGCAGTAGACCCCTTGTGCCAGCCCTTGTGTCTGTGGATGGGTTTCCCAGGCCTGCCCATGTGGAGCCAGGGTAGTAAAGGGAGTTTTGGGTTTGAACTTTGGGTAGAAGGTGAAGGTGAGTACCTCTAAATTTTAACTTTCAAGCCCAGAGGAGCAAAGGAAGTGTGTGTGTGTGTGAGAAGACCCTTTTCCCAATCACAGTTGGATTTTGCTCCCTCTGGTCTTTCCTAACTGCAGAAAGGATCTGTTCAAGTGGCAGACCCTGGAAAGCATAGGGGTTTAGCCAGAGTGCAGGACCTTTTGTTAGGGAAAAGGGAGAGGCTGTGTGAAAATGGAATGGAATGAGTGAATGAGAGAATTGGATTTGGGCAACCAGCTGGTTAAGCCCTGTAAGCAAAGCCCGAAGTTAGGAAATTAGGCCCTGGGATAGGAGCATCCCTTACCTCTGGAAAGCAAGCAGAGGTCCTCCCAGACACCACAGAGGTCCTCCCAGACACCACAGTGGTGGTGAAAAGTGAAGGTAAAGCCAGTAAGAGAGCATCTCGTACCTTCTGCAGGAGAGCAGAAGAGTCCTCAACAGACCCCCTTTTGGTCTGAAACCGTGGTAGATCCCTAAAGGAGCATCCAGTACTCTGTGAGGGATCTAGAGTCCTCCATGGGTCCCTTTTTGACCCAAAACTGTGGTGGTAGGTGGAAGTCTCACTAGGAGGCTTCAGTGCGCCGGACCCAATAGAACCAAAGTGAACCCCTGCATCAGGAATAAGGGAATCATGGGGTGTTCTAGTTCAAGGGTCAAGATAGGCTCCCCAGTAAAAGCTTGTTTAAGGCCTGGGATGGGAATCAGCTACCTGTTCAGGCAGGTATGAAAAAGAGATAGGTAGAGAAACTATAAAAAATGGACTTTACTAAAGGCTTTTGCTGGGAAACAATTTGGCTAAATAAAGGTACTTAAAGGGAAAATAAGAAATAGTGACTCTCTCTCTCTCTCTCTCTCTCTCTCTCTCTCTCTCTCTCTCTCTCTCTCTCTCTCTCTCTCTCTCTCTCTCTCTCTCTCTCTGCAACCACGTGGTATGTTTAACATTTGTGCCTTGCCTAATTTGAGTTCACTGAGATTTATGGTGGGAATGACTAGTATGTGTAGAACTGAAAGTTCTGTTTCCTTTTCTGTTCTCTTGCCTTTGTGTATATATGTGTGTCAAAGTCTTTGTGTGTGAGGTAAATGTGACTGTTAATTGTTTCTAATCCAAATAGAAAAGAATTTTAAAATTCTGCTAGAAATTCTGCTTAAATTAAGCCATCAAAAGTAAAATATCCTCACTCTGTTTGTCTGGCCAACAGAGTGAAGAAAAAAGAATATTTTCCCCCTCTCCTTTCTCTCTCTGTACTCTTAAGAACAGCCCAATGTTACCAGGAGGGAATGTTTTAAGTTCATCTGCTGGAAAAGTTTTACTCTTGCATTTACTGTATTGTTGTAAATGGGTTTTATCTATCTATCCTTTTCCTGAAACATGACCAGCATTTTTCAAGTTGCAAGTCTTTAAGCCCTAACATGTTGCAAATGTTCAGTTCAGAAATGAGACCTTTCATTTATGTTCTCTTACCAGAATCCAGCTTTCTTTTGTTATCATCTGTGATTTCTCATTTTGTCTGGCTATCTGTTTCTTTAACCACTGCAGTATTAATGCCTTTTCAAATTCTGTCTGCAAGCTACCCCCTCCCCAATTCTACTTCTCCTTTTCTACTTCTCCTTTTCTTATCCTCTGTTCTCCGTGCCTCTGTCTACTTCTCCTGGGAGAGTCCACCCAGAAAGGGGGAAGGAGATCTTGTTCTCATATCTTTCAGCCCTGCATATATGACTCAACAACCTTTTGGAAGCAGACCACACTGACTCAGATGCTGCCTCCATCCATTTGAGCCATGGAATTGGGTTTTGAATCCAGCCAGCCACTAAAAAGCCACCATGCAACCTGAGTGGAACAGATTTTCCCAAGTCCTACCATTCCCCCAGATGCCTGTGAAAACTGCAGAGGAAGGAAGGAGCCCTGGAGCCATTAGTCCCCATATGACCTCTCAGAAGAAAATTAGGAAGACTATGGGGGGAGGGTGGAAACTCATTGTAAGGTTTTCTTTCTTGCCCCATTTGTGTTGTAATTAAGCAGTTGAATGTATTTATGGAGTGATGGTATTTGGGAATAGTTGGTACAGCAAGTACTGAACACCTTGGACTTCGGTCTGGTAGGAAGGAAAATTTGTCCAGGATGCTTGTATTGTGGAAGTAGCTGCACGCAGACACACACACACACACACACACACCATTCATAATCACATTGAGTCTATCTCTTTCACCTACCTTCAGTAAAACTCCAGCCTAATTCTTGCCCTGTGTCATTAAAACTTTGCATGTACAACTTACTGCAAATTCCAAGGGGGAGGGAACCAGGCCCCCTCAGGAGATTTGCAATTCATATGGCCTGACTAGGGAAGTAGCATAAAAGAGATCTCCAAACCTAAGCCCTGGATATCTTGCACTGGTGGACTCAGATTGGGAGTCCTAGAGCTCACTATGTGCAATTTAAGAAAATTTAATAGCCTGGCTTGCATACTGGCTAACCTCAATTAGACATCACTAACCTGGATGAACTGAACTAAGAGTTAAGGCAGGAAACAACCCTTGAAAATGGGCAGCCAGTGGTTATGTATTGAGGCAAACCATGGCTGTGAAGAATTTTGAGAGGCATGTGCTTCAAAACCTGGCTGGAAGCTCAAAGTGACATCCAACATTTAAAAAGAATTGGCACAGAATATTGGACACTATAAATTTCTTTTACATCTAACAGAACTTTTGCCCTGGCTTTAGACCTTCATGGTTGAACTCTATTAGTCCCTCCCTTTTTTTTTTGCATTAACAGTTTAAAACTTGTTTACCAAGTCTCCCTGATCAAATCAATTTTAACCTTGTGCCATTAAAAGTGTGTCACCCACATTCTTATGGCACAAAGGGGGTATTTGTGGGATGTAAGCCCCCCCCCGAGAAAGAAATATTCTTGGAAATATTTAAAAGGCAGAATATATTCCCTAAAGGGTTTAAAGGCAGAAACCAACACACACACCCCAAGTCTCTCTGTCCCAAACAGAAACCAAGTCTGCAGAAATGCAGATGTGATAATCTTGTCAGAAAGACTGGAGTCAGGAAACTGGGATTAGGAAGAAAGATCCCTAGAATCAACAATCCCTCACACCAAAAACCTAAGAGTCATCAGCCACAGCCACAGGGAAGCAGGATATGATCTTTGGGACATAATAGGATTAACCCACCACCATCAGAATACCAGAAAGGCACACTCAGACTCAGGTCAAAGTTCATGCCACAGGAACAACTCCAAACAAAAGGCTCCAGAGGGTATAAAAACCCACTCCCTACATGTGCTCACTCTCTTTTCTTCCTGAGCCATCTTTCTGTCTGGCTCTCCTCTTCAATAAACTGCAATTTTCTTTCTAAAGCAGTCGCCATGTTGTTTATTCCCGGCTTGGACTGAACCATGATGAAGACTTTCCTTCAACAGGTTGTACTTGAAATAGTGAGTTTAACAACCTAGCATGTTGCCCATTTAATAGGAGACAGGAGACAGTTGTGTACTTGCTTGAAATGTTGCCAGCTCATATTGGCTCACGGGACCCAGAGAGGAGCCATTGTTGAGTTTTCGGACTGAACCTAAACTGTTAATTCCTGCAAATTGAAGATTTTTTTCTATCCAAACAAGATATGGCAGCTATGGCTAGGAAAACTTTTGCACATTTTGGGTCGTGCTCCAGTTGTGCTCATTCCTGGAGAGGGGTCCTGTTCACTGTCATCCATGTCTTTGTAACCTCCTGCTTAGATTAGTGTAATGTGCTTTAAAGAGCATTCAGAAACTTCAGCTGGTATAAAATGCAGCTACATGGATAATAAATGGTGCCGGTTGCATGGCACGTGTAAAATCACTACTACATGAGCTGCACTAGTTGCTGGTGTTTTTCCAGGTGCAATTCAAGACGCTGATTGTCATTTTTAAAGCCCTACATAGCTTGGTACTGGATTACCCGAGGGAGTGCCTTTTCCCAAGCATTCCTACCCATTCAACTCAATTAAACAGATTGGGAATGCTGCAGATCCCATCAGCCAAGGAGTGTCAGCTGGAGGGAACAATAAGACAGGGATTTTTCTGCTATACCCCTGTATTATGGAATACTCAGAATAGCCTCAACTTTTTTGCCCTTTTGCTAAGCTTTAAAACCTTGGCTATGCCTGGAGCTCGGAATGTGTTAAGGATCCTGTTACTTGGCTTTACTATTAATAGATTAATTATATCAGTTACTGTTTTTACTATTTTGTGGATGTTCTTATTGTTTTAATGTTTATTATTTTAATAGTTTTATATTTTTAGAATTGTAAGCTACTCAGAGTCACTTGGTTGAATTGAGAAGTTATAGAAATTGAATAAAATAAATATCTGACATGAATTAATTTTACTGGTAAATCTGAAAGCAGTTAATTTTTACTAATTTACCAATCTGCCTAAATTTCATAGGCTCCCTCTAAATAAACTCCATTTTGTTGAGGGACCAGTGTGCACGCATTTTGCACTATAAGGGGAATGAAATATTGATAGCTATTCAGTGAGAGTCTTCTGACTAGAATTCCATTTAGGGAAAGTTGTTATTGCAAGCAGAAGCAAGCTCTGGACCCACTATTGATTTTGACCAATACTGCTAATTTAAATGCTGAAATTCTATTGATAATAGGATAGGCATTTCTGCTATGGCTGTGAAAAGGCTCTGATCTACTCTGAAGGCTAGATCTGGGCCAAAAATAACACATCTCATTGGTTCATGCAAAGGAAGAGCCATGCATTCTATCACACCAGATCTGGTATATGACTGATGTGACAATAATCTGAATACCAAATCCACAGCCAATGCTTTCCTAAAATGATGTTAGTTCTGGAGAATAATAGTTAACAGCCCCACAATGCTTTAAAAATATATGCCATCACTTCACCTAAGAGGTGCTAAGAAAAGAAATGCCCATATTTTTATAACAATCCTCTAAAGGATTCTTCTAGGCATATTGGAATGTCTTTCTTTCTTTCTTTCTTTCTTTCTTTCTTTCTTTCTTTCTTTCTTTCTTTCTTTCTTTCTTTCTTTCTTTCTTTCTTTCTTTCTCTGTCTCTGGTCTTTCATAGAAGTAATCTTTAGTAGTCTGTGCTGATGGATTCTTAATTTGAAATATATAAATATTTTACCACCTTTATAATTACTTGTCTCTTACCAGGATTCTCATATGCTTCCTTTTTAGTGACGTACACAGTCTGAGTTTCTTGATAGTACGGACAACGATTTACAGGGTAGCACAGATGGATTACTAGGCCTTGATTTGGCTTTTTGTAGTTGTCAATTAAATCTTTTAATGTTCTGAAGACGTATCTCGGAGTACCTTCAGATGTCTAAAATATAAGCACATTGAAGCTAAATTTATTTTGTATCCAAACAATAAGTAATGACTAAAATAGATTCTTTTCAGATATGATTATAGCTAATGTAGCATATTTTAAAAAATATCCTCAAACTATAACCGTCAGCATCTTTTTATATTAATATAGAATCAGAATTAAGCAACATTATTCATCACAATTTAAAATACATAAAGTTGAAAAAATAAGATAATCTAAGCACATTCTAGTTTAACATGCTTCTCCCACTTCCAACTGGTAAAATTGTACAAATGTCTTGTAGGTATCTATTAAAATTATATTTCTTTACATTTAACGAATAAGAAATAGATTATACATTTTCTTACCTGCATCATAAAATGTCCATTACTTTTCCTGAAGATTCGGTAAGTGTAGATAAGATGTTCATAACTAATTTTTAGAACAAAAGGTGTATTAGCAAAATGTTATGTTTGTGAACTGGGAAAGTAAAATACACTGAAGAATCATATGCCTAAAACTGTTAACCATAAAGAGAAATATGCAGAATATGTATAAATTTATCACTGGTAAACAGAACTGTAACTAATAAAGTTTTAGTTTTCTAGAAATAGATATCAGCTAAGTAAATAGAAACTTTTCTCTGATGGAAAAATTCTGAGCAAATATATGAATTAACATCACCAGAGCAAGTAAAAATATGGTCCACCATTCTGGAGGAGGAAAAAAATAATGTAATATATTTTTACTGACAAGTTAAAACATTTATATTTGGTAGACATCCTAAGTCAGTATAGAACAATTACATATACTTGATTCTAAATAATTTTTATAAATGCAAATTTCTAGTAGCAATGGCAATTGCCATCATACAACTGGTTGAATTCATACATGAGAACTGGCTTCCATATATGCTATATACATTATCCTATATACGTATCTAATTCTATACCACACATCGTTTGAAGAAGAGATGTTGAAAGCTGGTAGATAAAAATATCCTGATTAAATATATGTTGTAAGGATTGATCTTGAATCTGTAATTATTTGAAATGTATTACTTCCAAAACCAGCATACTATTTTATTATCTATTTATTTCTATATTTAAATTTGGGCTAGAAATACACTGCAGCTTATAATAAAGCAGAATCAGTATTATGCATACTCCAACTAGGTATACAGTATGTACCTGGAACAATTTTCTCATTTTCTGAAAACAGATGGTAGTTGGTTCTCAAAAGTGCAAGCATCTAAAAACACAACTCAGTCCATAAAAGCAAGCTCTTCTTTATACAATACCAGATTCAGTTAAACATTTGCATTTCTTCTAATTGAATCCTTTCCTTTAACCAATAAAAGCTATCTTAGTTACATGAAAGTGGAAGTACTTACAAAACACACAGGCAAAGAGCTCCTGGTACGCTCTCACTGTCTCGTAGTAAAAAACTTCCATTTATTCCCACTTTGCTCAGTAATTCTTCACACTTTTCTTTAGTTATATTTCCATGAAAATATTGAAATTCCATTTATGTATAAAGCTGTTTGCAGATTAATTCTTAAGATTCAGCTAAAAATATGACCTGTTCTCTACTGAACTGTGGAACAAAGAATATTAAAACTGTTAAGTGTGCAATCTCTATTGTACGATTTGTTGTTTCCCTTATGCAAAACGGAGGAGGCTAACACAGGAAGTACTAACTGATAAATAGGTTAGTCATCACCTTAGCTGTTAAAACAAAGACTTTCATTTCTCTGGATTTTAATTAGCTTTGTGGAATAGGAGGATATGCAAGCCCTAATCAACTTATTATAATCCATCTAATATCTTGTAAGGAAATATGACACAGGAATGTTGAATCTTTCATACCTGTATAATAACGTAGTCATAATAACTCCATAAAATAGTCTGCTGAATTCCATGTTTGCAAAAAAAAAAATTCTTCCATCCTCACAAAGAAGCAAAGTTATCAGCAGCAGGCCACTATCTATAATTGAGATATTTTGCAAAGAATTCCAAAAGAAAGAAGAAAAGATATAAAGAAGGAAAACAAAAAATCCATAATTTCAAGGTGATATAAAAAGATTAAAGATATAGTTTGGAAATATCTAAAAAGGACAACCATGGGTAAACCCTATGACACAAGATTAAAAAAACATATAGTTAAAGAATTACAGAATTTTTGGTTCAATATAAAAATAGAATGACCTTTTTTATTTAGAATAAATGAATCAAATATTTTATATACAATCTTTAGAAAATGAATTATGTGTTCTATAAGTATAGAATAATTTATGTATTTAATAAATTAAGTTAGAAAGTTTCATTTTCAACAAATAGTTGTTAGACTTAGCTAACTTAGAAGAATAAGTATTAATAAGGTGTACTGTGTTTGTGACACTACTCTAATAGCTGAAGATATAAATGTTCTGCATGCTCCAGTCCTGGAGCACAGTGACAAAAATGAGATTACAATTAAATATAAAGAAGGTAAAGTAACCAGCCTTAGAATCAACAGAGAAGATCCTGATATAGTGCACACTTCTGCCTTTTACAATTAACTGTCAATCAGCAATCAAGATTTTCTGGATCATGTTACTCATGCTCTGATCATCTCCTGCTTGTGTGTATTGTATTGTAACATAAAAAAAATAGAAAAGAAAATATTGCAAAGAAAAATAACAATATAGTTTAAAAAAAACAAATATATAGAGAAATGGTTCTCCCCTCTTTCCCTAAAATAAAATTTTTAGTAACACATAACTTTCTCTTAAAATACAATAAATGCTCTCTTCTTTCCAAATTCCATCTCTTACTTATAAACAAATCCTTAAAACTTCAGCATTTCAGTCCTGATCAGCAAAATCCATTAAGAATTACTGGAGACAACGCCAAGCTATTTTAACCTTGATCAAATAAACCAACTTTATATCCCTTCCTTTTTACTTTTACTTTAGACCCTTAAAATAATGTTGAACTTGAGTTCTTTTCATTTTTTTCCCTTATTAATTTTTTTTCCAAAGCTCTAACAAGCACCTTTTGTAAAGCCATAAAAAAAACATCCAGGTGATTCTCTTGGCTTGTTATTTGTATACCCCTTTTAATTATTAAGACATAAGCCAGTTTCTTTTGTGTAGCATCTTTTTCTATATCATTCTTGTAGCCTGCTGTTTTTAAATCCACTTTCAAATCAGTCTCCATGTTTATCTGGTAAAACTTGTTCTTCTTACATAACATCTTTTAAGCATTCTTTTTTGTTGTTTTAAAATTTTATTGAAGTTTATCACAGCATAAAATACAATGAAAATGAAGATAACAAAAGGGGGGGACACTTTTTTTCCTCTTTCCCTTTTTTATTTTCTATCCTGTACTCTCCTCTCCTCTTTTCTAGAGGCAGACATTCTTAAAATTAATTTCTGAGTCTACTGTTCAAAAATATCATTCATTAAGTCCGATGTTAAAATATTTTGCTCCACGCTAAGTCAGATTTAAGCTTTCTTCTCCTTTAATCATAACCTATAGTTCCTTCTAGTTCCCTCTAGTGTCCAAACTTCAAAGTCCCATCCTATCATTTTTTTTTAAAGAATTCAAACCAAAAACATTTTTCTGGGGTTCCTAATAACTGAAAAGCAGTTAACAATTAGTTTGTGAAATTGATTAGAAAAGGAAGAATGCAAATCCAGTGTCCTTTTGAATGTGGCAATCATGCTTTCAGCAAAAATAACTATTCCCTCATCTTCTAGAACTCTAAATCCTCCATAGACTAGAAAATTGTGGGCAAGAGCAATTACTCTGGTCATTTGAGCCTTAAGAGAGGACTGGGTTGATCTGTTCAATGATCTATCAGTTCGTTTCCTTGGCTGTCCGTGGTTCGTGGGAGTCTTCTCCAACAACATAGTTCAAAACTGTCAATATCCTTCAGAAGTCTAACTTTTTCTTTCTTAGATTATCACAGAGAAAACCAATGCTTGCAATATTTTGATCTTTGTAGTTATAGACAGTTCACAACATTTGAATATCTTTTCCAAGGCCTTCATTGTTGTTCTATCAAGTAGTAGCCTGTGGCATATTTTTTGACTGCTTGTTTCTTACTGTTGATGGTTACTCCTAAACAGCTTTCATAGGCTGAGAGTTTAATAAGGCATTATACTGATTGATTCACATCAATCTTACAGCGCATAGCTCCTTCCCATATATGGAACAGATGCTGCAATATTATATAGTTTGCATATTTTGTAAAATAATTCCAGAAGCAGTAGAAAATCAATCAAAATTAATAAGAATTTTGAAAAGCTACAAAAGTGCTTTCAAACTATCTGATTCAATTTGCTATTTTAAAATAGCCCCCCACTTTGATTCACAGATCTACTTCAGTGCACTTATTTTATCAAAGCATGGCATCACTGCGCAAATAGTTCTGTAAATACATTGTATGTGGTTGTCAGTCTTGCGAGGCAAACCAGAAAGGAAATACAAGTAGATGAGTTAATTTACTTTATTGTAAAGCTACATTAACAGAATCTAGCAAATCTGAAAGTACATCCCTCGCCCATTTCCCCCCCACTTAAGATACAAGAGAGATTCTCTTCTGAACCTGTTGCCCTGCCCATTATCTGGCTCCAGGCTATGCTGTCTGTTATCTGATGATTCCCTTGGCAGCAATCCTTTGGTCAGTCTTCCAAGTTCATTCCCACATACCTTTACATGGTTAATTAATAACATCAAGAGAGGCTTTGGGGCATTTTTAAGGTTTAACAAATGTATTACGGCATAAACCTTTTCATTTGCTTCCTGAAAGATAATAGATACTGTTTATGCACATGGTGATGCTTTGTGGGGTTTTTTTGTATGTGAGGAAAGATTTGTTAGCAATAAAATCAAAGGAAGTAAAATGCAAAATGCACTGACAGATATTCAATATTTGTTAAATTATTCATCATAATCTACAAAGAATTTCTAATCAGAACAAAACTAATAACACTGTAATTAAGAGTAATCTAATAAAACCCCAATTTTGATTAAGGGCAAATCCACAAAATGAACTATTTTTGTAGTTCAAATGTTTCATACAAATATTTAGTTTTGAAATGCTTCATTTACTGTATGTATGGTTGTTTAATGTTAATAAACATATTGAACATTGAAATTCTTTCCTGCTACTTTCTCAATATTATTTCAGAGCTCTAATTTATGTCCTTTTTTCAAGCTGGCCATTGTATCCTATTCAAAATTCACATTGCTTCTTAATCATAGCTGATAATATACTGTAGTGAAAGTTGTGCACATGAGCTATTCATTTGGGGCTGATTTTATTAGGAGATACAGTCATTTTGTTTGAAATATCTATGAAAAAATCTTATCTGATTTTATCCCAATGGATAATCCTTTATTGTATGATATGCAGCCTGTTGCTAGTGACTAGCTCCTTTGTTTCATAGGAGACATAGATGACCTATAGGTATTATTTTGAAAGAAGGACTATAGATCTTTTTAGAATTTGTGGGCTTTTTCTATAAAATAATACTCTTTGTCACCAGGTGCATTTCACAGCTGAGCCCAAGAAGAAGCCCTAAATATAGGCAATGGAAGGGACATTCATTGAGGTGAAAAGGTTTCACAGTGGAGAGTAGAATGGCAGACTCCATTCACTGGAATGGATATTTTTGTGATAAGTTCTAATATTTTCTCTGTCAAGTTTGTTCTGGAGTAAATTATTACTACATACTAGCCTGTAGAAGAAAACTAGATTTTCAAACATACAGTACCATTCAACCTACTAAAATTTTATTTCACTTGTAAGCATTTTTCTTTGTCATGCAAAATACGTAACTCTATTTTTTCTGGCCTCTCAATTTTACTGAATAACTTGTCACTAAGTTGTCACCTTAAGTTCTGTGAGACAAATTACTGCGAGACAAATCTATTAAAACATTTAGTTATTTTTAGCTATATCAATAGACAACGTAAGGTGTGGTTATGACCTACAGTTAGGCCTCTCATTATTTTGTTTCTCAATTGTTTCACTTTTGCTTCTTTTATTAATCTATGTACACAGGCTTGTGATAACTTTTTGCTAGATATTGCTGGGCTTAATTCACATATCACATATCTGAGCTGTGATATGTACGCTGGTCATAAAACTCAGTTGTTTACTTCTGTCATTTAATTATGCCATCATTTCAGCTGTCCTTTTATTTTTTTGAGTCCATGACTATAATAACAAATAAATGGACAAATAACAAATAAATAAGATTTATTTACAAGATTAATTCAGTTTACTAAGATTTGTTCCAAAAGTGTCCTTTCAGCATCTGTGCATTCAAAACGCTGTCTCTGCTTCTTGCATTTGACTTGCCTTGCTGCTGGCAGGCTACAGTTCAATGACATCAAAGGACAGAAATACTCTTTGCTTATGATGGACTTGAGAAAACAAGTGTGAACTGGGTTCTTAACTTTTCATCTACCACTCTACTTCCTGTTTGGAGTGATACCGTCTTACTTTCTAGCACAGTTGCGTCTTCCACCTCCCCCACTCTTCATTTTGGTAAAAACTAAAAAGAATGAAACAGTGAGACTGCTATGTTCATAACCTAGCAGATGCTTCATCATCATAAACTACACTGGCATGTTATGTTTAGTACCTTCTAATTGCATCTTTATTGGTACCTTAGGGTGTCTTTATTGGGATCTCATAGTGAGTTGTTTCCTCAGACTCTTGAATTATTTCATGGAGGCAGGAGGCAGGCACTTTAAAGCTTTTCAGGTGTTTCAAACAACCTACACTATTTGTGAAAAGTAGTATTCTGCTTCCTTAATAACAACAGTACATTTGTAAAACTATTTTTAGATTGGGAGAAAAATAAGCTCAGTTCTTAGAAATACAGCACTGAACTCTTGAAAAAAATAGGAAGTGCATATGATTCTTCTCAGGAAAAGACTGAAGTGATGAGGCAGAGTTTGAGCATATGGATTCCTTTAAAAATTACAAGAATCTTTAATCATCTAATTTTATCTAAGTTCAGTACAATGATTGCTGAGGAGGAACTAAATGTACAATGTTGGCTTAGGAAGGTACAATTTATTTACTGCATCTCTCCTGTAGTGTCACATGCTGAGAAGACCTGCATGTACAAGCACAACTCTACATATGAATTGCTACCAGGGATTTTATTTAATTTGGTTTTATTTATTTTGGTCATAAAAAACTGAAAGCACTGAAAGAAATAGTGTCAATTACTTACTCCAAAGCAGAGTAATAATGTCAATTTAGTTTTCTTACATAATATTCATACATATTAAGTTGCTCTAAGAAAGCATTCCCCAATATATACTTCTGGGTGTATATATATATGTAATATGCAGGCACAAAAGAAGCTTTAAAATAAAATAAAAAATCCCTTTTTTCCATCCTGTTTCACTCCAACAGATTATATATTTCAATACAGAACTATAATTTCTATAGTTTTTTTTTAAATCAGCATAGCTGAAATAATAGATATTCTCTTTGATTAACATAGAAAAAATGGCAGTTCAAATGGGCTGCCTGGGAATTGGGTTTGAAATCCTGCATGTTAGGTGCCTGAAAAAATAGTAAATAGTGTATTCCTAGACATTTTTTTTTTAAAAATGCCTAGGGAAAATAGATGCTCTGTACAGTAAAATTGTATTTTTTAAAAATGAAAGGTTTGAATTGATAACCTTCCTTGTTATAAGCAAAGATCATAGCCACAGTGCTATTCTAGTTCTGCAATTGAGGAAGAATGGAATTTATTATGGTTCATGGTGAGCATTTGGTCTATTGAAAGTACAATTCTTTCTTTGCAAAGTAGCCAATAAATGTTTAGCTTAGCCTGCAGAAAAATAGAAGCACTTTCTCACAAATGGGCTTAAGCACTTAAGGCAACATAACATGGAAATGTATACTTTGGAAGTGACTAGAAAAGCTTACCCTGACATTATCTGGAAGGTAAGGGATTAACAAAAGGCAATGTCATTCAATTCTTCCTTTCAGAAATGATTCTCTGTTGCTTCTGCAATAGAGCAATTATTTATGTTCAGATTATTATGTAGTCAAAATCATGCTATTATTCCTTGGTCCAGTTTGAACTGGACAGATGATTTTTGAAAGCTAGAGATACAGTTTGACCAGTATTTTCTCATTTAAAATCACATAAACATAATATACAAGTGCATTTCTTTTTAAAAAGGGGGGGGGGAGGAATATCTTATGAATCTATCCCCATCAGTGATAATTTGAAGTAGGAGAAGAGAAATACTGATTCATTTTAATCTTTTCACTCCAATTGCTCCATTAAAAACATTTTTATTTCTTCTGAGGGAGATGGATGGTTAAGAAATAAAACAAACAAACAAATAAATAAATTAAAATAAAATAAAATAAAATTATCATCACCAAAATATTACCACCTGCTTCAGAGGATATTATTCAGATAGCCCAATTTTACCAATGAGCACCTTATAGTGTTTATTCTGTGGCTATGACCTTGACAAAGCACTCTTAACATATTGTTTAACCCTAGAATAAGAAACAAGAAGCAAAAGGCAATTAGCATATTTCCAGTATTTTCTTAGTTTGGTTGTAAATCAGTTAACTGATAACACTAGAGCCATGGGCATTGAATTAGGCAAAGAAAGATTCTATAGACAAAGCATCTCTGTCTTTTGGGGATAGTTTCATAGGCATTCTTTTTATACATCAGCTAATTTTAGCGTTCTGGGTAAGGGGTTTTTCAAACAACAAAGCAAAGAAGTTGGATCAACCAATCAGTACACAGGGCATACTCCTCTCCATAAAGTGCATTTGAGATTTGGGAGGTGTTTGCATAGCCTCTGCAACCTCTGCTTACTCATAAATCCCGTCGCAACATAGGTATGCAGTTACGACTATGGGCAGTTGCAGGCAACTCTAAATCAGCCTTAACTTATAGTTGTGACTTAAATTAACAAAGAAGAGCAGGTCTGTTGCATACAGTACTGTAATCTGAGGTGGAAGTCATCCATGAAAGCCCAGGAATTATAAACCGAAATCCTTTTATAGGACAAGGTATCAAGAAAGAACAAGAATGTGAAGCTAAAGATATTCACATCCAGGAGATTTGTGTCCAACAAGAAAAGAGAACCTGGGAGATGCTCTTCAACAGTGGGAATTCAAGGATTCTTCTAATTTGAGGAGTGGATCTCCTTTTCTCCTAAACTCTGAACATGGAGTTTCAGGGCTTGTCACGATCTCAAATTTCAGGATTCAGGATGTGCTCTAGAATAGCTGTCCCCAACCTTTTTGGCACCAGGATTTTATGGGAGACAGTTTTTCCAAAGACTGGGGAGGGGAGGAACCTGCACAACTTAGATCCCTTGAATGTGCAATTTACAGTAGGTTTCACACTCCTATGAAAATCTAATGCATGATGATTTGAGGTGGAGCTGAGGCAGTGATGCCAGTGCTGGGGAGCGACTGCAAATACAGATGAAGCTTCACTCACTTGCCCGCTGCTACTCTCTAGCTAGCTAACAAGTCATGGACTGGTACTAGTCCATAGCCAATGGGTTGAGGATCCTTGGTCTAAAATATTATGCCTTCAGAGATTAGGATGACCCTGATTCTGCTGGCCTTTTTTAAGGCTGTCAAGACTTGATTATGTGCCCAGGACCCCATTTCTTGGCTATATTAACATGTGTGGCAATGGTTTTACTCGAGGACCATTTCTATTTATTTTAATTGTTTTATGTTTTTAGGATATAGGCCACCCAGAGGAATTTGTTGAGATAAATGACTATAGAAATCAAATAAATAAACAACCTTTTTTTTTTAAAGTAGTCACCTGTTGTGGACCTGGGTCATTATTCTCGGTTGGCTACAGCTTGTGACTCACCAGCTTCAGTGTGCAAATGACACTGGCACTGTTTTTACAATTAGCTGTCCAATTGAGCTTTTGGGGGTAATGACTGAGTTGTTAAAAACATATATTACTGAAGAAATTGAGGACTCTTAGAGGCATGCTGTGACAGTTTCAGTACAAATTAAACTTGACGCCAAGAGTATCACCTAGTTTGCTTTTATGAGATCAGTTTCTACATATGCAACCTGAGGAACTGGATATTCTGTTTAGAGAATAACTGATTCTCTCTCATCTTGGTTTTAAGAACAGTCTGGGGCCAAGTGACGTTTGAAGGAAACTGCTTATCTGAAGACATTTCACCTAAGGCTCAAGCTCAATTTCCAGCACGTGTCAAGCTGTAAAGTCAAAGGATCATGGATTTAAACAGACTAAGATTCAGAGAGGGGGGGTACTCAGGCTAATTTGACTGAAGACCAAATAGCAAAATCAGTTTGTTGTTATAAAGGATTTTGCATGAGCAAAACAGCCCCAAATATGGTAAAATCAGCGTTGAAGTCAAAGCTGATCAGTAGGATACTTGGAAAACTATACATTAAATTCTGTAGCCTTGACTTTCTTTTCTTTTGGCAGGGAAGATTTCAATCTATATTTTTCATAAGGCATTAAGCAAGTTCTCATGCTTACTTTAGCAGCAAGCAATATCTTAAAATATTTAAAGGCATCTTTAAGTATAGGTTTTATTTTTGGGGCTGTATTTCAGGTTGATTTTATTGTAGTTTTATTGTAATTTCTACTGCCTATTGATTACTAGTTTTTGTTTATATATTTATTCATACTCTACCGCAGCAGGTATTTAGAGAATGAAGAGAAATTGCTTGCTAAATAAACAACCTGTTGTTGGAAGATTGATGGTGTTTTCCTTGTACAGGTTCTCCCCTACAGACTAACTTTAAAATAACATAATTACTAGCTAGTGGCTTTAGATTCAAATACAAAAAAGGGGTTACTTGTCTCTGCTCATGTTTTGAGATCATCAAAGAATATTCTTCGTTGAGCTCCTTTGTCAGAAAAACCTCCTTGTCTGAAAACTCGAAAGAAAGCCATTTTCTTGCTCTGGCAGTTCCTTACTTGAGAAAGTACCTCTCTGAAAGATGGAGTGGTATCAAGATTGCCATCAGTTTAGCACCCTGGGATAAAACTTACTTATTTGCATATATATTTTGAAATATTATGTGGGTGTATTTAGTTTCCCCTTTCTTTAGCTTTTTAATGTGATGCTTTGTAGCTTTAGCATTCAGTGTAAGCTTTTGTAAGCTGCCCTGATTTCCTGGGGTGAAAGAGGGTTCAGTATATTTCTAGTAAAATTGGGTTGAGGTGAATAATAATAGAGGCAGACCATTTTCTAAAGGCTTACCTGGTGCTCATACTAATGTCTTTTAGATGTCAGTCAAAAGATTTTTCTTTCTAAAGCTTTTAACATTAGAGTTTATTTTTTCTCCTACTATGGTTCATTTTTAGATTCTTTGTGTTTCTGTTATTGTTATGATAAATTGTACTCAAAATGTTAATATATATTTTAAATGAAGGTTTGCTTATCTTTCTTGTGAATAAGGTTTCAACTATCCTTGATACATAATGGTTCTGGACTTTAAGAAATGAACACATACAGTACCTTAGGAGTGGTCCTAGAATCAAATTGGAATGTATTGATTATACATTAGATTCATATTGGCGTTAATATATGGCTCTTAATAAGACAAATCATGAAGCAGCTTAACAAAGTAACAAGAGAACAACTTAACCAATGCAATATTCTGAGATAACTGGAAGTTTTTAAGAAGAGACTGGACAGCCATTTGTCTGAAATGGTATAGGGTTTCCTGCCTGAGCAGGGGGTTGGACTAGATGACCTCCAAGGTCCCTTCCAACATTATTATTATTATTATTATTATTATTATTATTATTATTATTATTATTATTATTATTATTATTATTATTATTATTATTACTATACACTGTGTCAGAAGGGACTTTTCATTCTGATTTGCTAGTCTCTGAGTACTTTGTATTTCTGTTGGGCCCATTTCAGTAATGCCATTTTTGAAATATCCAAACAGCCAGAGTGAAAGGAAAGAAAACCTTACAATAAAAGGACTAACTACTTGTTCGGTGATATAGAGAAGTACATTTGAGCACAATGTTTCTATATGTTCCAGCATTTTTCCAGCAGCAACTGAAAGCATTCTAACATTTATGTCTTTGAAGCTTTGCAAATGCTGTTGACATTTTTTAAAAATGATAAGTGGTTTTGCCTGGGGGTGGGGGAAACCCCTCTCAACTGTTAAAGCAATTATTAGGTCATTTCGACACATGGTCTATCAACATCTTTGTTGTGTGATTTCCTGAACCCCTCTGGGAGCCTGATTAAGTTCTCAGAGTTCATCCTTGTCTGTTTTACTCCATACTGGGCACCTGCATGAAGCTGAAGCAATGAGTTATTTTTTTGCCTGGTGAAAAAGCAGGGCCTGTCACATCAATTTTTTATGCTGAAATGATTCAACAAATTGCCTTGCTTGGTGCAGGAAGTGCTGCTAGAGGCTTGTTTATGATCTTTTGTTAGACAAACTGCCACTCAAAGAATCATGTGCCTTTCCCTGCTTCTCTCCCAAATATCAAGCACTTTCTGTAAAAGGAAAGAGAAAATAAAAATGTTTATACCGTAATTTATAGAGTTAGATAGCTTGGAAGTCCTTTTGCCGGAAGGCATGGGTGGAATATCTTAGTTCTTGAGTTTTTAATGATATAAAGCTGTCATCATTCTCAGATTTTTGCCTTTTTGAGAGAATGGTGACCTTTTGAGATTATTTGTGGCATCTCAGACCCCACAAAGAAAAACCTAAAACAGGGGACAAAACTGACAAAATGAATACATTGTTTGGGCTGGAGAGCTATATTCTTTTTTTCAAAAGTTCAGGAGATTTTCATTTGACAATCAGGATTTATATACTGAAGCCAGAGCTGCTCGGAAGCACTTCCCAGCTCTCAGTACCCTTGATATTAGGATAGGAGAACAGCTGCAAGAGGAACATAGGGAATGTTCAAGATAGTCTATGGCTGATTCTTTCCCAGCACCAGGGGTTTTGAAGTGATAGTGCTGAACTGTCACCTGTGATACTGTCAGGTAGAAACTACTACATAATTGTTTTCTACTTGAGCCGTGGTGGCGCCGTGGTTAGAATGCAGGCTAACTCACTGTTCACTCCAGGAATTCGATTCTGAGAGGTTCAAGGTTGACTCAGCCTTCCATCCTTCCGAGGTTGGTAAAATGAGGATCCAGATTGTTGGGGGCAATATGCTGGCTCTGTAAACCACTTAGAGAGGGCTGTAAAGCACTGTGAAGCGGTATATAAGTCTAAGTGCTATTGCTATGCCTGAAACACAGATACGGTATAACAAGCAGAACTGGTTTGTTCGTCTCTTTCCTGCACAAAAACTACAAATGTAGTAAAATGTGAGAATATAAGAACTGACTAGTCTGTCATCCTTGAAATTTAGAAACTGCCTTATACTGGGTCTGTTCAATGGCCTTATACTGTTAACAGACAGAAGGCTACTTCATCCTCTGACAGCTGCTGCTGCTTCTTTTAATAGAAAATAGCAAGGATTACCCTTGGTACTTCTAAGCAAAAACCATTATCCTGCAGCAGCCAGCCATATGCTTCTAGAAACGATATATCAAAAGCTATGATTACGTAGATTTTGGGTTATATTAGAATACTATATTTCCTTTTGCATGGTTAGAATTTTATCAGCTATGCCATTTTATAACATATGGAAAGGCAAGCATGCCACCCTGATCACATGCGTAAGTTGAGTTACTCTGTACTTGATGAAATACATTTCTAGTCAGATGGGGAAATTCTTTCATCTTCTTCCATATTTAGTGTGACAGGAAGAACAAAAACACAGCTAAACTGAATAAAAACTAAATCTTTGAGTCTAAATCTGTAAATGCTTTCAAAGATGTTGACGTTATCAAAATCTGTATGCAGATAAGAGGACAACTATGTACATAATTATACATTTAAAAAGGCATGCTCAACTAGATTCCTTTTGTTTTCCTAATCACTATTTGCATTTTGAAGATCATAAAGTAGTTCAAAATGTTACACCTGTCAATCTTAATCAAGTAGATGGCATCCTTGGGATGTCAGTACTTCAGACCTTCAGACCTTCAGTACATCAGACCTTCAGACCTTCAATTAATCAAGGTCTTCTGGGAGGGTTCAAGCAATGGTTAATTTTTTTCTTGAGTGAAGAAACTACCTAGCCAGACTTGGAGAAGACATTTTGCCCCTCAATAAACCATCAAGGGGCCCAGGAATCTTGGCTAATTTTCAACCTGTTTCAAATTTCTTCTCTTTTTTAGAGATTGAAGGTGCAACAAATTCAAAGGTTTGGATTCTTTTCATTTGGACTTAAGACCTGGACATGGCCAGCACTAAAGCAGTATTGATTGTGCTTGTGGATGGTCTTTGAGGTAAGAGTGAGGTGACTTTCTTTGTTGTGCTGGATCTCTCAGCAGTTTTCAATGCGAGTTATCATGGTAACCATTTGGGCCATCTTCAGAAGGTGAGGTGGATAAAAGTGCATTGGTTTACAGTGCTCATTCCTCTTCTGAAGCTGGTATCAATTAGAAGGTAGGGTAAGATCCAGCTCAAGACCCATTCTTATTTAGCATTTAAATGAAGCTAATGAGTGTGGTCATCCATCAACACAGTGTCATCAGTACATTAATAATGCCCTGTTCTGCTACCTGGAGTCTGAAAAGATGTGGGGAGAAACAGGCTTAAGGCTGAACTATAGCAAGATCAAATGGCTTTGGTTTTAAACTAGGGATCATGTTTTACCATTTGTAGTTCTCACAGAATGACATTGCTTCAGGCAAAAGTGATTGTTGACTTCTGATCAATGATTCTGATCAAATCCAACCTATGGACTAATTAAATTCCTTCATGTTTTGGGAGACCTTTCTCACAGTCAATCATCCCCTACTGACCTTTCTTTTTATGCTTGGTCTTCACTACACATGGGAGGGCAGACTTTAAAACAACAAATATGCAGAGTTTTGCTTTATGTTTTGGTGAGTAAAAAAATATCAGTATTGTTTTTTGTAGTAAAGGAAACCTGTTATCTGAAGTGATGGCAGTGGTACACAAAAAGGGAACCATTCTGAAAAACCTGCCCTACTTATATAGAAATTTCACATTTCAAGCCAAGTTACTACAGTCTTAAAGGTTTCAACATTATAGAAAAAATTCAAAAAAGATATAGTTTATTAATTTAAAAAACTAACTAGTTCACTTATTTATTTTGTGATAGCTAGGAACAATGGTTTCCTGTTTCACTACAGATGTTATATAAGTATCTATACTCAAAATCACTACTGAATTTTACATAAATGTTAATGCTAATTAAATTATAACAATCTATATTTTGGGTTTATAACATCCATTACATTACAATGCTGATTTTTTTACCCAGATTTGTAATTTACCATGTTATGTGATATTACCTTTTCTAAATATGTATTATATTCCTCTAGATGGCACTATAATGCTGTCTCATGCAACATTGGGAGTAAAGTTAGTTTACATTGATTTTCTGCTAGTACATAAAGAAATCAAAGCTGCTCTGTGATATGCCTCCTTATCAACTGTTACATATTGGGCAAGTTCTGCAATACTTATTTGTACACTATTAATAAGATATTAAGCTACAATTTTTATATATGCTTGATGATAATGTGGAAGTAATGCTTCAGTAACACATAATGGCAGAATTTTTGATGTGTAAGTAAACAACTAAATGAAGAATTCCATTCTAAAATGTATGGCAAAGTACAAAAAAGTTTTGTTTTCTGAATTTTATTCAACTAAGGAGAAAATATAATTGGAGGAAAAAAAATCAAATGTGCCAGGAGTGAGTTTTAAATTGAAGCTGATGTTGCCTGGCATTCTCATAACATTCTTCAAATTAGCCAGGGTGATTGAGCAATAAAATCTTATCCAGCTCCAGGGATATCTGCAGGGTTTGGTGAAAATGTCAAGATGGTGCAATCAAAGCTTGTTTTTTTTTTAAATGTGCATTGCAGACACAACACTCTTTTAAAAAAAAAAAAAGACAGAGTTTGATTTCACAATCATTTTCTCCATTTGGACATTTTTTTAATTAGACTCCACACATAATCCCATTTATTCCTCACTCTGTCTATTCCACTGTTCCTCCCTTTCTGTTTTCCTTCTCTTCTTGCTTTCCAGTTTCTATCAGGATTTCCTAACATATGGAGTGAATTCATTCTCATGCCAAGAGGGTCTTCCAATGCTAATTTATAAATATTGCTATGAATGGAAAAGTAATCACGCCAGGTTCCGATTGTACAGATTTGTCAATTTTAACATATTTTTGAAAATCCCATTTCTTTGTCTTTTTAATATAAGGAACATGACAAAGAGCTCGGTTTTGGCAGGGTTGCCTAGAGATGCTTGGAGTCTCCCCTGGGCAGGATCCACTCCGATGACCAGATCAGCTCTCATGTCTTTGGTCTTGCCCCCAACTGCAAGGCTTCTAAAGTTTCTTTCTCCACCTGTGCGATGGCTGGTTACAGGTGTTTTTTCCTTCTCATACTGAGATCTTCCCCGAGTCTTTGTCAGCCTGTCACTCGATTTAGGGAAGGTGACTGGAGCTCAGGACCCCAAGGTGGTCAAGGTAGAAAGGAGTTTTGGGTTAATGTCATGGTTCCGATAGATGAAACCCAACAAAAGAACTTCAAGGCAAGAATTCTTCTTCAAAGAACATTTTATTCAGGAAACAAAGTATTGGCACTAGATAGTTGAACCCAAAACTAGATTCCCTTCCCCCAGATACAAAGTAACAGAATGCAAATCCCACGCCCACAAAGCAGTCATAAATCACATTATCCAATTAGCTAGGAGCGCAGGCTCTCCTCCCAGCTCCTCAGCCCGCCAAAATGTTATCAGCTTGTGTCCTTGAGTTTCCCACAGAGCTACATTGTTATTATGGCTAGCTGAGCTCAAGCATTCACCCCATCCCCCCTTCAATGCCTAATTTCTAAACAGAAAGAAAAGCACATTAAAAGCAAGGTAAAAATGGCTGCAATTTCCATCAGTTGTCAGAGCAGGAACATCCAATGTTACAGCATTGACAAAGAGAGGATAGTTTTGCAAACAGATACCTCCTTGCTCATCAGTGGCCAATGTAAAAACGGTCTTCTCACAAAGTTCACAATAAAGTCATTTGAAATATTTATATATTAGGGGTTAAATTAATTCTACATTTTAAATAATTTATTTGGTGAAATTCTTGCAACCCATAACCCAATCCCTTTTACTTCAATAAATCTTGCTAAACAAGATTCTGTGATTTGATCTGGGACAATGAATTACTTGTAGTTTGAGACAGTTGCTCAGCACAGAGATTAAAAGTTCATCAATATGTTGACATAACACTATTGACAAATATACGGCTGTACAGTCACACTTTGGCTATGTTCACACAATATACTGGATGACAAATCAACTTATTTTAGCCTTGCATAACGCATGACTTTAAACTGACAGGATAACAAGATCAAAATCACCCTGTGAGTTTCTGTGGCTCAGAATGGATTTGAATACCAACCCTAGTTGAACTTCTTAGCCACTGCATCACACTGGTTAATTTCATTAGTGTTGTGTCCTGAGCCTGCTGAAGTATTCAGCAGGCTCAGAAATGTTGTAAACGGTCCCAGGCGGACCAAAAGCTGCCCGGGACCAGACTGGCTGTCGCCAGCCTTGTGCGCATGCGCAAGGCGCGAAAACAGCCAGCTTCTTATTGGCTGACACTGTCCGGGTTCAGGACTTTATAAAAGGCCTGCGTACCTTTTGGCTTTTGCTTGGTTGTAAGGAGAAGATCAATAAAGAGATTACTTGTTCATCATGTGTCTTCGTCTAATGCCTAAGAACGGAATACATAAAAATTAGGTTCACATGTATATTAGGTGGGAAATACTATTACTCCCTCCCACAGTATTCAATCATTATTCAGATAAAACACACTAACATTTATAGCCACATGTTCAGCTCGATTTTTTTTTAATAAAATCAGTCTGGTATTGATGTTTTTCTGATCTTACAACATGTCTCCTTTTAGTCATGTAAATCAATTTCTGCAAATGTCAGCCTCTAAATCTCCAGTGAGATGGAAGCACATGAAACTTCATTATTGTTTAGAATGCCGCCTGATGGAGGATATATTTGATGAATGGAGTCCCATGTTCTGTTCAAAGCATTATTACAAAGAATATCAACTTCATATCAGAAGTTTTAAGAAGTTTTTATTGTGTTTCTATTTCAGGCAACTGTTCCCTTTTATAATGGTGTCACAGTCTATACAGAGGCTAATGACAAAATGTTGTATAGAAATTGCAGCATGACTCAGAGTAGGTTTGTAAAGAAATATTTTTTTGAACTGAGAGGGGCTCCCATTGCTGTATTTCATAACCATGAATGGCATATTCTAATAATTTAAATACATGAACCCACACATACTTTCATACAATACTATTATGTTAATGAAGACTATTATCAATTCATAATCCTACCTAGTTAAATTTGACCAATGGCTCTTCACATGAAGCTTTATGCAGCTCAATTTCCTGAATGAGTCAGGAAATTTTGATTCAAGGAAAAAACAAACAAAAAACCTAAACTCATTGATGTCAGCAAGGCAGTTTACCCATGAAATACAGCTGAAGAAAGAGTTTATCTTTTTCCTCTTTCAAACTGGTTTTTGAACCTGTTGATACTGATTATATAAACTATTAACTCTGTCTGTGGGGGAAAAATTCAGCAAATGAATGCTTCAGAGTAAAATGTTGCCTTGAGTAGACTTTTTCGACATTTATGTCAAGAGTAGGAAGACTTTTGGAGATTGGAAAGCTACATTTAATTTGGAAAGACAAGAGGTGTAGTGGACAGAATGATAATCTTTTTCTCTCTTTTTTCTTTTCTTTTTTTGTGGCAACTGTATTTTGGGGCCTATAACATAATTGTGTTTCCTGCCTGAACGTGATAGCAAATCACAGACTGATTTTCAGCACTCGTGCTCTTGACTATCTGAATGAGCTCTGGGATCCTCAAAAAAGACACTTGGGGCCAGGATCATATGAATATTTCAGGAAGCTGGTACACCACAAAACTGCAACATTAAGCTGAATCTAAGTCCTGCATTAATTACCCTTTTCAAGATTGAAGGGGAATCTCAGAGTCCAAAGGTTGAAAAGAAGAAGTCAAGAACCTCCTCTTCTAGAAGCCCTTGGTTAGCCCTTCAAGATAGATCAGATTATGAATGCTTATACTACTTTTGTTATAAGGCTATCAGAAGAGAATCTTGCAAGTCTGAATTTCCATTCGTTTCCATTACGTTCATGAGAATTAGAGAAAATGCTGTCTGAGATCCTTTTTCAGATTACATTTCTACCTTGGACTCATATGTCTTTTACTGGATCTTGACTTGGTTGTTCTGTTCTTCAAGATTATTCCATCTGTTCTTTACATCATCTTGAACGTTATACTTCCTCCCTCCCTCCCTCCTATACTTGTGCCTTTCATTTTCCTATCCAGTTTCATGACTTTCCATTTTCTCTATTAAATTCCATCCTTCTCATTTCAGCATACTGCTCAAGTCTCTAATTTTTTTTTAAAAAAAACCTCTCTTAAAATATTAGCCTCCCTTACCAGTTTATAAGATGATTCTACAAAAATACTATAACCTTATGTACATAACCTAAAAGGATGGATACAGGCTGTTTAAATATCCAGTTCTTTAATACATGCAGAAACATAGCAATAATTATTGCAACATAGAAAAATAAACCAATATTCTAGCATAAAATCCAGACTCAGTTATCCCAAAGATGCTTTTTCATGAGGCAACTGGACTTTCTTGATTTTTTTTCTTTGAGGACGTTTCGCTTCGTCTTCAAAGGAGAAAAAAAAAGAAAGTCCAGTTGCTTTGTGAAAAAGCATCTTTGGGATCACTATGACCTGGATGCCTGAGACTCAGTGTTTTTATTTATTCCTACAGAAAAAAAGCATTAGTATCCAGTTAGCCTAAAATAGATTAGACACTGGTGAAATGTCAGTCTTCAGCTTCTTTCTCCCCCCCCCCCTAAGGTAGGTGAAAGACATCTGAATTAGAGGAGGACACTTTCTGGAGAAGAATACCAATTTCAAAGAGGACAATGTGCCATATGATTTTTACTACTCAATGCAGATGATTCCTCAAAGATTGAAGATGATGAAAAATACCATTCACACAGAGGGAGTAAGAGTATATTAGAGGCATATTTTATATTTATATTTTGCTTTTTTGATTCATATTCAGATGTAATTTGTGAATTATTTTTCATAGCTAATAGAGAACAAAATCAAACCATTCCATGCTTAGCTAATACAATTAGTTGGACTCTATTGCTATATTGTCATGGTATCATATGATATAAATATTGTAAGTCCATACCATTAAGTCAAACTTTACATTTTCTTTCCTTTAGAGCAGTGGTTCTCAACCTTTTTAATGCCGCGACCCAAACCGGTCGTATGTCAAGGACTAAACCGGCCGTAAGTCGACTAAACTGGTCGTAAGTCGAGGACTACCCAACCGGTCGTAAGTCGAGGACTTTCCCTGCCTGGGAGCGCTGCGCATGCGTGGTTCCGCCCCCTGCGCCGGCCGAGGCGTAGCTGGCAAGCGGCAGAGACGGAGCAGGCCGACCACCAGCTGGCCCAGCTCAAGGGAGGTAAGGCACCCCCTGGAAAAGGGAAAAAAATGGCGGACAGCCTTGCTTGGTGACCCCCGTGAAATGGTCGATCAACCCCAAATGGGGTCGCGACCCATAGGTTGAGAACCGCTGCTTTAGAGTATGGCCAGGTTGTCTTAGGATGTTGTCAGGAGTAAGCCCATGAATATGAACTGAGGAAATTATGCTCTTCAGATGCTCCCATGGCTTTCAATAAATTTGCAAAGGGAGAACATAGAAGAGTTGCTGTTTCAGAATATTATGTACCCAACTTCACAATGCATTCCATAGACATGGACAAGTCATCACATGACTACTACCATGGATGCTCAGGTTTTAAAGGCTGTTTAATTAAGTGGAGAATAAAAACAAATTAATTATAGTTGATAGCCATACTTGCTGGCAAGAAGCTCAGAGACAGTTTGTAAAACTAAGTTAAGATTACAGTACATGTAATCTTTTGAGATGTTACTTTAAATCATGTCAACTAAGGTTAATAAAGGCTTAAATTGTCTTAGCATCAAGTCAGACAATTAAGATTAGGAAAATAGGTCACCGCTTGTGTTTTGCTGTCATTAGCAAAAGAAAAGTGTTAGTGAAAGTGCCAACTTTTGTTCATATTACTTGCATTTCTCCCTCTAATTATTTCACCTAATCCTCCACACATTTTCACTAAAGCAGAAAAATTAGTGAATTTTTTCTTCTTTCTCCTTAAAATAAAAAGAAATGTTTAATATTTTGTTGTGCAACAACTAATAAATACAGGGACTGATGTGTGAACAGGATGACCTTTTGCTGAATATCTATATAGTCATTACATGTTTCTTTGGCTGATTCAACAATAAATGCTTGATTAGGCACAATAAGGGCCAAACATGTATCATTTCAGATGTAGCTGATGGTTAAATACATTTCTTTTTTACTCTCTCTCTCTCTCTCTCTCTCTCTCTCTCTCTCTCTCTCTCTCTCTCTCTCTCTCTCTCTNTTTTTTTCTCTCTCTCTCTCTCTCTCTCTCTCTCTCTCTCTCTCTCTCTCTCTCTCTCTCTCTCTCTCTGTGTGTGTGTGTGTGTGTGTGTGTGTGTGTGCTGAAAGTTGTTGAGAGTGGAAAAGTGAAAAGCTATTGGACCTAAGCTACTTTTCCCGAAGCCTTGCCCACCACACACACTGTTTTTCGTACACTGTTTTGTCATCTGGTACAGTATGACTTGACAGATTTTTTTTTCTTTTAAAAGTGCTTTGGCAGTTCTATGGTCAGCCACTTGTGGTAGGGTAAGCTTTCATGTACAGGTAGTTCTAGCTTAGAGTATTTAGTAACCATTCAAACTTAGGATAACACTGAAAAAGTAATTATCAGTCATCACACTTACAACCGTGACAACATCCCTGCAGTTATTGATTAAATTTGGGTGTTTTGTAACAATCAGAGCATCTGGTGGTCACACAATTGCCATTTTCACACTTCACGGTTAGCTTCCAAAAAACGGAGTCAATGGAGAAGTTGTAAATGAAATTGTAAGTCACCGTCCTATGATGTTTTGCTTAACAATCATGGGTGATACACTTAAAGACCATAGCACAGTGGTGGTGAACCTATGGCACGGGTGCCAGAGGCGGCACTCAGAGCCCTCTCTGTGGGCATGCGCACCATTGCCCCAGTCCTAGGCCTTTAGCTGGGTTTTATAAAACCTTTTCGCTTTAGGCCTTCGCCGCCATGTGCAAAAAAAATAAGATTCAGTCAATTTCAACTTCTCACGGGAAAAAAAAGATCTTGCAAAGTTGAAATTTATTGATTGAAATTTTTAGTCCCACCCAGTCTGCCGTTACCACCGTAGCCACACCCACCCAATTGGCCACACCCACCCAATGGGCCACACACCCCCGGAAGTCGACAATGCATAAGTGGGTTTTGGGTTGTAGTTTGGGCACTCAGTCTCTAAAAGGTTCGCCATCACTGCCATAGCATAAGTGACATATAGTAAGTCTGGTGCAGTCATGCATTTATTAGCAACGGAGTTGCCTGTCCCAATTATGGGTATTAAATGAGGACGGCTTGTATATATTGGGTGTGTCTCACATAAGCCTTTAGTATAAACAATAATTAATCTGGACGAATAATTGCAAGATAGCTCTATATAATCTTTAGAAACTAAGAAAAGAGCTTCAGCATAGCCTGTCCAGGAAACTGCTGTAGTAGCCAGAGTAATTTGAGGAAACGTGCTGCTGCATCTGGTTAGAAAAGGGCTCCAACAATGGAAAGAATTTGAGCTTTGTTCTGTATTCACATTCCTGTACCAAATGTTGTCATTTCTTGTTTTGTTGCCTTGGCCTGTGAATACTTCTTGTCAGTAATCTACATTTAAAGTTATTCTTGTTTTACTCAGTAAATGTCCTCAGGTCCTACTTCATTTATGTAGTCGCTACCTTAGAAACCACGAACTTTTGCCTATAATTTACCATGCAATATAAGCATGAATTCTTGTCAGGGATCTGATTATACAAAAGGGAATGAGGGAAGAGTCTTCTCATTCAGATTTTTTTTTTTTAGCCTGACAACACCGATTCTTCTCTTTATTTTTTTTTCTTTTTCTCTACAATATAGTAATTTTTAAGTCTAGTACAGTGGTTCTCAACCTTTTTAATGCCGCGACCCCCAACCGGTCGTAAGTCGAGGACTAAACCAGTCGTAAGTCGAGGACTAAGCCGGTCGTAAGTCGAGGACTAAACCGGTCGTAAGTCAAGGACTACCCAACCAGTCGTACGTCGAGAACTTTCCCTGCCCGGGAGCGCCGCGCATGCGTGGTTCCGCCCCTTCGCCGGCCGAGGCGTAGCTGGCAAGCGGCAGAGACGGAGCAGGCCGACCACCAGCTAGCCCAGCCCAAGGGAGGTAAGGCACCCGCCGGAAAAGGGGAAAAAAATGGCGGACAAAAAAATGGTGGACAGCCTTGCTTGGCGACCCCCATGAAATGGTCGATCAACCCCAAATGGGGTCACGACCCATAGGTTGAGAACCGCTGGTCTAGTAGATCAGTGTTTTAAAGTACATCACTGCTTTAACAATGAACATGAATGGGAAAATTAAGGCTCTTTGGATATTACTGAAGTGACTCAGCATTGATAACAAGAGTGCTGGGAATCAAGGTGAGCAATTTCTGAGACCTACAACTCTCAGACCCATAACAATATGTCTCCAAGTAGTTGTTGACAGAAAGTCTGCCTTTCCTTTTTCAAAGTTCATCTCAGCACAGAGTCCTGACAATGGGAGGATATATCAGAAAAAGGTTGGTTCTTCTCAAGCTCTCTCTCTGAATATCTTTTAAGGGCTAATGTAGCTATACAAGTTTAGTAGCAGATGGGACAGACTGAAAAAAAAAATCTGGAATGATGTAGGTGAAAAAGGAGAACATAATTCTTTCCTGTTTGCCATTAACTTGAAGAATAGCCAACCTCTGAAGGTGGTCTTTGCACAGGAAAGAAATTTTACTTCCATTGGCACCAATAAATTCCCACTATAAATTCTAGACATTTTTTTTATTCAGATCTAAAGGCAAGAAAGTTTAAATTCTCCATTCTACCTGCCTACCATCCCTCAGTTGATACTTTTTCTTATTTTGAGAAACCTGTAATTCAAAGGTACATTTAATATTAGATAACTTTGGGCCTTATTTTCCAAAGCACACATTCAGTCCTATTTATTGCCATAATAATACTATCTGATTTTAAAAAATAATATAATATACATTTGCCCAATAATTTAAAGCTTATTAGCATAATGTCTAGATAAGAATAAGAATATGAAAAGTATAATTAAAATAAATGTTTGTTTCATTTTTAAATAATTTTATTGAAGTTTTTAAGAGACATAGTAAAAACAAACTAAACTAAAAAATTAAAGAAAAGTAAGAAGCGTAAAAAGTGCAAGAGAAATAAAGAAACAGAAAAGACAGAAAAGAAAAGGAAAAAGAAAAAAAGAAACAAAGGCAATTTGTTTCCAGCCACTTCACCACACTGAGCACAAGCTAACAAAATAACTCTTAATTCTCTTTTAAAATTACAAACAAAAATCTTCTTCACATAATGCGTATTCTTGTATTTCAGATCTCATAGCAAAAGTGCAAATGTTCCAAAGTCCTTGTATGTTGTGTGTGTAAGCTTTTTGTCAATTATATATTATTTTTAAACTTTTTTAAGTGTCCATTAAAGCAGGTAAAAGTAACCAGATGTCAAATTAAACTGACATTTGACATCTGACATTAAACTGAAGGTCTCTAATATCCATATGACAGTGAGTGCCGGATGGGTATGGCCGATTGGGTGGGTGTGGCCGATTGGGTGGGTGTGGTCAATTGGGTGGGCATGGCCCATTGGGTGGGCGTGGTTGTGGTGGTAATGGCAGACTGGGTGGGACTAAAAAGTTCAATCAATCAATTCCAACTTTGCAAGATCTTTTTTTTCCCCCACGAGAAGTTGAAATGGACTGATTGATCCTTTTTTTTTTTTTGCACACAGTGGTGGAGGCCTAAAGTGAAAAGGTTTTATAAAACCCAGCTGAAGGCCTAGGACTAGGGCGATGGCGCGTGTGCCCACAGAGAGGGCTCTGAGTGCTGCCTCTGGCACCCGTGCCATAGGTTCGCTACCACTGATATAGGACTTCCTATATAGTACATACTTTCAAGATATTATCCTATATCAGTGGTGGCGAACCTATCGCACGGGTGCCAGAGGCGGCACTCAGACCCCTCTCTGTGGGCACGCATGCCGTTGCCCCAGTCCTAGGCCTTCAGCTGGGTTTTATAAAACCTTTTCACTTCAGGCCTTCGCCGCCGTGTGCAAAAAAAAAAAAAAGGATCAGTCAATTTCAACTTCTCGTGGGGAAAAAAAAAGATCTTGCAAAGTTGGAATTGATTGATTGAACTTTTTAGTCCCACCCAGTCTGCCGTTACAACCGCAGCCATACCCACCCGATGGGCCACACCCACCCAGCACTTGACGATGCATAAGTGGGTTTTGGGTTGCAGTTTGGGCACTCAGTCTCTAAAAGGTTCGCCATCACTGTCCTATATGAAACAAACTCTTCTGGAAAAGAAGGTTATTTATTAATGCCAACTCCAGATGACTTCATGGAGATGTCCACATTGTTATCTTGTCAATAACAAAAAACCATTATCTTCTTCTGGGACCTGTTCTTTTTCCAATTCAGCCTATAGTACTGGGATTTCCTTCCATCTTCTATACAAATAGGGACGTTTTCCTCTAATGGTTTTTCTTTCTATTGTCTACTAGTGGTAATTTGTATACAGATATTGTATGCGCAGCCCACAATCTTTCCAAAAGCATTGTGTAGCCCCTAGCTGCCAAAAAATTACATACCTCCATCAAACATGTTTTAAAAATTCATCCAACTCTTGAAACTACAATCAAACAAGCTGTATTTTCACAAACATTTGCATAAAGTCCACGTCTTTCTTTTTCTCCTTATCTCGTAGGTTCATCCAGTATATGACTTCCATAAAAAATGGGCACAGAGTGATGTAATTAGTATAGTCCTGTTGTCCTTTAATCATATGGGACCTTTTCATACATTTACAACATGAAAGAGACTGTCAGAGTGACAATAACTGGGAAAACCATTTTTATTCCCTAAATATGGGACTGCATTCCTAGAGAGCACTATCCGAACAAATGTTTCTCTTCTACCACTTTAAAAGAATCAGGAATTTAGAAGGTGGTTCAGAATGTAACAGTACTGTGTCCATTACAAGTCATCCCTGACTTATCATCATAAATGACACCTGAATTTTTACTGCGAAGCAAGGTAGAAGTGAGTCATGTCCAATTTATAATATTTTTTTGCTATGGTTGTTAAGTGAATGACTGCAGTTGTTAAGTGAATTAAATAAACCCAGCTTCCCCCATTGACTTTGCTTGTTGGAAACTGCCTGGGAAGGTTGCAGATGGTGATCACATGAACTTGGAATGCTAGTATATGCTGGTTGGCAAACAACCAAATTTTGATTTCATGGTCGTGAGTGTGAGAACCCGTCATAAGTCCATTTTTTTCAGTGTTGTCACTTCAGACAATTATCAAAGTCTAGCATAACCTGACATCAGTGGTTATAATTAGAATGTCACATGTCAATGGAAAATGTGTGTGTACTAAATTATCTAGGTACTTTGATTCTGAAAGCATTCTTCAAAGTCCTGGAAAAAATTGAGTGGTTTCTCCAACGGAAGTCTGCAATGCTGTTTATAAGAAGAAATGTTTTCAGTTGCAGATGATACTGTAGTAGTAATTTTTTCAGACTTACAGTACTTAACAGTTATATGCTGTTTAAACCAAGATTGTGGGCAGTTTTTAAGGTTATTAACCAATTTAAATAAACTTAATCTAAGAAATGATTCAATGTTCATATTGGTAAGAATGAAAGTATAATTGTTCAGAAGCAATATGAAGAACCACATGTTCCTTGGGATTCTCATATCTATATTTTATCTGGCATTATCTTGCAAGACACACCCTTTTACAAGGCAGCTGCCTTTTAAAACATCATTTTTTATCAACTACCAATACCTAAAAATCTGGGGCAATAAAAATATTATCTTATCCTCTTTATTAAAGATAACATTTTATTCTGTAAAAACTGTTTTAATTACTTCCAGTACAATCATATAAATGTCAGCTGACAAGTAAATGGTATTGAGTTCACTGGCTCTTACTACAGGGAATAGATATAACATGGCAACTTTACATAATCAAAATCTAAAATACTATTATTAGAACTAATCAAAAGGTCATAAAATATATTAACTTCATAGTGTTTTGTTTGATCTAACAAATATAAGGCTCTCATGAATTTTGATATTCTTTTAATGTTTTCCCATCCTTTACAGTCACTCAATTGCTTGACTGATATTGCATTTGTGTGTTCATCTACTAGTTAGTAAAGCTTAGTGGGATTTATTTGGGAGAAACGTGCATACTATTACATAGAAAATATTCTAATTTGTTCTTTTTTCTTCATGTATTTAAATATTACTTTTGTGGAATAAGTCTATAATTTTTCTTTGCCAGCTTAGTCATTAATATTGTTTGTTTGATACATCAGACAAATACATTAAAGTTTTCTTTGGTTGCTCAAGTTATTTTGGTATATGAGCATCTGAAGAAGGTGCTGATCATATAAACTGTGACAGCCATATTTTGGTCCAATAGCTGTGCTTTTAAAAATGGCTCCATATTGGGGATACGTGTAGAGCTTCATTTTATTTGCTTAGTAATTACTTGTTAATTTTATTCAACTTGGATACCACCTGACTCCAACTATAAAATAAAAACAAACAACAAACATACAAAAGTATAGAACAAAAGCAATAACTAGAAGGCAAAATTGATTAATAAAGCAAAAATGATAGACACACAAGGTGTTCCAACCCTTCTAGCTTAACATCTGGAAGCAGAATCAAGTCTGGAATCAAGACTTTCTGAATGCTATCAGATGGAAGCTATCTGGATCTCAGAGGTATCTTCATTCCTGAGCATAGGCATTGCAACAAAGAAGACATACTTCTAGGATTCTGATAAATGGCATTGTTTTATCAAAGGAACCTGGAGTGCACCAAACCTGTTGGATAAAACCAGTCTCGCTAATACTATCGCAGAGAAGGAACCAGGCTCTTTGCTATGTAGAGCTTTTTAGGCAGCAACCAGCATTTTGAGTTGCTCTTAAAAGCAAACTGGCAACCAGTATAGTTCATGAAGCAGGGACATCACATAGTCATACCAAGGCATGCCCATAATTGCACATGCCAATGGACTAGTCATTGAAACTTTTGAGTGGTTTTCAAGTGCAACCCGATGTAGAGGTGTTGCAGTAGTCAATGTGTGAGGTGGCAAGATGTGAGTGATTGTCTGAAGGGCCTTCCAGTTGTTAGAAGTGAACCATTTGTGCATGTGTATGAATGTTCCTGAGAGTGTGAATCTAACTTGAGCCAGGATTAGTGACTAAGGTTATAACTTGAACATAAAGACTATTTAAGGAAACCTACAGAAGGAATAAGCAGAGTCTACAGGTTACCTAACTATATTCAGTCAGGAGGAGATAGACAAATATGTCATGTATGCATGTACATAGTACCTGTGAACAATGGCAGAAGACCCTGAGATACCAAACTCAAACAAAAAGTGAAAGACAAGGAAATGGAAACACCATAGTATCACAAACTGGCCAGCTGGTTGTGAGGGGCTGAAGAATCACATTTCCAGTAGTTCAAAGGGGCATTTTGTTTTGATGAAGCTTCTAATGAAGCACTTCGTTGATGCAAAATGGTGAAGCCCAGCGTTACCATAGTAACAGTGTAGCCATCATCTTTCCCTTCATTTGAAGAATGTGGTGTCTAAGCTTGCATCAGCAACTACTTCCTTTGAGACAAAGCTCCTGATTGAAATCAATCGGCCTTGCCTGTCATGCTTCCTGAAGTAGAATTATACAAAGATAGAGCATGATCAGGATATCACATTTTCCCATGCAATATGCATCATGAATTTAAATATTATTAAAACTGCAAATAGCTCTGTAGTTTTAATATACAGATGACACTTACTGAAAACTGAGCAGTCTGGTAACATAAATGTAAATGGCATGTATAATATGCTATGCATATCTTCAAAGGTGCATTTCTCTTCAAGAAAGATTTGACTGGAGTGCTCTTTCAAAGGGGATCCAGGAAGCTCAGATTTTCACTGGCAGCTGGTCTAGCCATGCCAGCAGTTTCTGGGAATATGTTACTCATGCTCAGAAGACGTTTTCTGTTAGGTAGATCTGCCACACCCAGACGAGATGTGATAAATCTCTTCTAGGTAAATCGTCTCAAGCTGATATACCTCTAAGCTAAGGAAAATTACATGTAGCAGATAGTTCTTAATTTTTTTGGTTACACTTTCATTTGGGGGGGTTTTTTTGTCTTGTTTTATGGTAGACCTTTATCACATTTGATTCAAAATTATATTCAGAATCTTTTGGAATAAAATAATATAAAAATGACATAATAAAAAGAAATATACTTCTGACTGATTATATTCATATGAGTAATAAAAAAATCCCTTTAGTTTTCTGGGTTGGGGATTAGCATGTTGTATGAATCTGTCCATTGAGCTTCAATAAATTCTGACTAAAATCATAATAAGTCAGTGCAATGAGGTGGTGGAAATTGTCATTCTGTGGAACCCATGCATTTCAGCTGTGACTTGTACAGTCTCAGTTAAAATTTTATTGAGTTACATATTCATTAAGATCTGATTTAAATACAGTGTTTAGCAACAATTTAACTGTGCTTTGCAAAATAAGTCACTTTTGTCTCCTTTCCTAGAAAGGGGACATGGTACAGATAGAAGTCAATGGGCAGGACATATCTTGGACTCTCGCAGTGGGAGAGTTCTAGTAAGACCACATCTATTGACATACAGATAGGGTTTAGAGCAGGGATGTCAAATTCACAATGTCACGTGACGTGTCGTGATGTATTATGACTTTTTTGCCATTGCCGGCAATGGGATGGCTGGGTTTCGCTATGATGCATCCGGCCTGTGGGCCAGCAGTGTGACACCCCTGAGTTAGAGGCTGACACTTGCATCTTTGGCCAAATTAGAAAAGTCTCGTGGATTGAAGCCTGAATTCAAATCTTAGGATGGAAGCAAGAAATCACAGTTGGTGTTGTGAAAAGGATGCCTATGAAGCAATTATTGTAGACAACTGGTTCATGAAAGTCTCACCTGTAGCCACAGCAGGAAAAACAAAAGTAGCAGATGTCTCTACAAGAACATAAGCAAAACATTACAAGAGCAGGCAAAAGATGAGTAAGAGAAGCATTCTATAGAATTTTATCTTCCCAGATCTAATTTTCTGGAAACCAGCCAGGAAAAGAAAAAGCAGTGAGGCAGGATTGATAAGGCTTCCCTTTGTAACAAAAATGGAAATAAACCCAGGGCAGTGACTGACAATGAAAAATCATGGGTAGAGTATTCTGGGGTATTTTGTCCCCTTAAAAAGAGAGAATCCTGCACAGGTTAAAGCAAAAATGATGCTAGTCATGGTTCTACAGCATGACAGGACTGGCTTACTGAAACATATCCATGAAAATCATTGCATGGGATAAAAAAAAAAAAAGAATGAGGCTGAAAAAACAGATTATTTTGACTAGGAATGACCAAGATGTGGAAATTCATTTGCAATCCTAGCCAGAGTATTGGAATAAGAAAGCCTAGGGGAAATGGGACAAGGCTACCATAATTCCAATGGTCTTTGTGCCAGCTAGAAAGAACCAATATATCTGTGATTGAACAAGAAGATACTATGAGGGAATGTTCTTGCACTCAGTCCATCATTGGAAAGCAGAGCTGGCAACAGAATTTCATTTTTAATGTGTGCCAGTGAGCCCACAGTAAAAAAAAAAATGACAATAAAGGTTATCTTATCTTATTTTAACCAGAGTAGGGTATATTTCGAGAATTTCTAACAAATGAGGCCAAAACGTTCAGCTAGCTTGCTGAAGCCTTTGTAAGCAGTCTTGAAAATAACTAAGATTAAAATTTCTCCTTATCTTTCTCAGAAAAATGGACTGAGGTATAAACCTTGCATGGACAGGAAAATCCAAAGCATCGGGATACTCTTTGGATAAAGTGAAATGCCACAGGTCACTACAGCATTAAATCCTTTTGAGCTGTTGTATAGAAGAAAATTTAGAAAGTAATGGGTATTGTCCAATCCCTCATATCAAAATAGGGCCAGTTTCTTTACTGATGTGTTTATCCTTTGAATGCTGAAAATACCAGATCCTTCCTATAGTAACAGAATGTGCTTGTTGCTGTAAAATAGTAGCCACTACAACAGTGATGGCAAACCTTTTGGGGTCAGCATGTCAAACGTTTGAAAAATGCCTAACTTGAGTCTGCTGTCATATCACTACTGCCTCCTGAGCAAAAGAGAAACAATTCTTTACTTCTTTATTTATTTTTTTTAAAATACAGTCCAATCATGTATGTTGCCATGTATTATATAAAGAAACATAAAATAATAATAAAAATGAAATACAGGTAAATCAAGGTTATTTTTTGAAGGTCTGGAGGCCACATGACAGCAAAGTCCTCTTACATGACTTCTGGATGGTCTGGAAACTACCCCTTTTTTGCACAGTCTCCATAGCCTCCCAAAACTGTGCAAGAATAATTGTTGCCAGATGTTCATTGAAGATATCATCATAAATTCTCAGCACTGCACTTGATTGTTGTAGGTGCTAAAAATTTTGAGGATTGTTGATAATACTTAAATATTTTTGTTTTATACAATTTCTTATACATAGTATTTTTTTCTCTTTGTTATATATTCCATTGTTTCTATTATTATTATTATTATTAAAACAATTAACTTATTAATTTAATAGCCAATTAAATTCCTTGTAATTAGTAGTAACAAGTTCCAGTATATTAATATTGTTATCCAGAACAGGCTTTGAATATGTAGCTAACTATTTTTTTTAAAAAAAAAAACCTTTTCTATTTCTTCATTATCTTTGCTTTCTGCCTTCTTTTCTGATTGAAAGTTCTGGCAAACTTGAAAGGCTACAAATTTCTTTATGGTATTTTTGTCTGTTCACCTATAGTAGGTAGATTGGTCTACCTACCTACCCACCCACCTATCTGCCTACCTGCCTTTATATCTGAGTTAGAGATAATGTAGAAACAAACCAAATAAGAAACTGCATATCTGTGAAGAAAGCAAATCTTCACTGTTTTCCTTCCTGTTGTTTTGTTATTTTCTGACTGAAAAAGTGAAAGGAGTCTTTATAGCTTATATTGCTGCAGTCTATTGACTTGGCTCCAAAATGTCACATAACCTATAAAATTATCTATCCAATATTTTCTTTTTATTATTTATTACTGCAGTAAACAATTGCAATCTTTTTTCTGGCTGGGGATCATGGGAGCTGAAGTCTAACCACCCTGGAGATCAGGCCATTGGGGAAAACTGAAATCACAGTAAGTCTTCAAACCTTTGAGCACTTGTCTTGCACTATTTCTGCCCAAAGAAAGGTTTGTTAAGATTCATAATGTACTTTAATGAAAGAAACTGAATTTTAAAGATCTAGAAGTTCTATATTTAGTAAGTGCTAACTGTATGTCAATATGCAATATGTTATATATCTTTGGATTTTCTATGAAAAATTTAATAAAACTCAGTTGAAGAATAAAGATATTTACTTTCATACTTGCAATGCTAAATTCAGTAAAAGAATTCAGTCAATGAAGAAAAATAATTGAGCTTTTATTCATGGCTGTTATAGAATGCTCCACTAGCCTACCACATTTCCTGTTTGTAGAATTTAAACTTGAATTTTAAATGCCCAGATTAACTCAGTGTTGAAAACACAAAAGTCAGTTCTTGAGTCTCTGACTGAGACCTATTTTTGTTTCCGTTTGTTTCTATAACCAGCAGGAAACTGAACAGTAAGTATCTTTCCTTTATACCATCAATTTCAAGTATCTTTTAAAAAACCTATTCAAAAAGTTTATAAATCCAAAGGCAAAAGAGCTCAATGTCTATTCATTTTGATAATATTCATAAATCTTAATTGATCTTTAGATAAGTGGAAAGAAACATTATTATTAAATATTTATTGGGAAGAACTAATGCTCAGTAATTTTTACTTGAGTTTGCTTCGGAGACATATACTTTGAAAACTAAAAACCCAACTAAGTTTTGATTAATTCTCTTTTAGATAATCCTTTAAAACTTACTCTAGCAGGCCATATCTGTGTTTATGCTGGTTCAGGGTTGTTCAATCATATAATGGATTTGCCTTTACTGGGAGATGGGAGCTCCAGAACTTTATTTATGTCACAAATATATAGAGAAGAATGTTTGTTTGTTCCAAGACAAAGGCAGAATTACAATTCTGAAATATAAATTGTCTTGCCTTTGAGTGATATTGTGTGGAATGGGAAAACAATAAACCATAGGTGATCCCTTAATTAAAACAGCTGATACTCCTGGAGATATGAATCCCCAACATGATCCCTCTTATAAATATATTTACCTTAAGATGTAATCCCATGCATGTCTACATTGACTCAAGTCTTAATGAATTCAATTAAATTTATTCCCAGATAAGCGGATATAAGGCATCAATCATTATTCCAGTCATTTTCATATGCCAACTGCTTAAAGCATGCAGAATTTTTTACTCCATTTAGTTAGTACTGGTGCTCATTTGAATTTCAGTGATTATTTTAGTTCCTTTGAGATTTCCCTACTGTGATTTGCTTGTAAAATGGTATAGACAGTAAAGGCAGTAAAAATGTATCCAGTATTTTCTTAATATGCCAAGAAGTACTTCCTTCTGTTAAGCTCAATTCAGTGTGATGGCTACTTCTTTTATGATATAGAGATTTTAACCCTTTAGCCAATACTTCATTTTTTATAATTTCTCATTACAAAAGTAGCTATACAGTGGAATACCAATATAGAATGTTGTAATCTGGACACTTTTGATTAATATTTTGACAAAATGATGGTTTCACATATAATGACAATTGAGTGTATGATTATGTCTGACTGAGGTAGTTGCTTTAAAAAAGGTCCATATAGCATTGCAAAAACAGGGTTGTAAGCTAGGAGCATTGCTGCACGAAGTAGGCAATAAAATCAATTACTGATAGGAAATAAAGATTTTGTTCTTGCATATTCTTTTTTTCAGATGCTCTAAGATTACACATTCCAATGGCAGAAAGAGACAATTATAGATATGTAATTAAGAAGAATATTTCAGCAATTTTACAAGACATATTAACCCAAGCTCATCCAAAAAGCAACAGTTGGAGAAATCTGATTAGATTACATTAGAGTTGATATAAAGGGAAAGATGAATGCATGCATATTCATACTGTAGTCTTAACAAAGTATTTGGAGATTTGCTAATTGGTGTTAATTGTTGTTATGATTACATTCTGGGCAGAATTTGAGAATGATGAGATAGTTGTTACCAAATATTTTGATAGTATTATATATTCTATATTTTATAAAAATAGAATAGCTACAAAATAGAAACAAAATGATAGATATGAGTGCTATCGTAGAGTGATTCTGTTTTAGTATTTTTTCTAAAAAGAGAATTACATTTCATTTTGATCAATTCTATTGATTTCAGCCAGAGATACCTAAATAGTATCTAAACCATAGATATACATATCAGAACCCTTCTAAAAGTTTGCCTCTCAATCATGATTTCAGTGCAATAGAAAGGGAATAATTAAATAATCATATAAATAGCATTAACTTTATTTTAATTATATAAATCAAATTTAACTCTATCTTATTTATTTATCATGGCCCTCCTACTTTTTAACATCTACTGCTGCTGACATATCATCTGAGAGCTAAAGCCATACCTCTACCTGGAACAAGGTGTGCACCCATGACTAACTGCAAATGTTGCAGTATATTAGTTTCAATGGAATAATGCTGGTAAAACAATATTTCTTGTTGCAAATTCTTGCACTCATTCTGCAATATTGTTTGTGGGAATAATAAGATCTTAACATTGAAATATGGGTCTTTTGCATAGGCAAAGACAAGGTGGATCCAAGCCACTGATTATCATATTTTTATTTATATAATAACTTATTTATATTACAATCTAGTGCTCATGTACCACTAAGGTTAATTTTCAAACAATTAAAATTCATCAAATAAAGGAGCACTTGTAATAAATGAAATACAACAAAGTGAGCAAATAATTAAATCAAGATCAGGCGATTGCAACAACTTAAATGAAGCTTTAAATATATTTCTTTAAGAAAATAAGATAAATGAGCCTATTAATAGAGTCTCAGCCTAGTTTATTCAGGCTGAGGGATCCAGAGTTTATGTGCAACCATTGGAAAATCGTCTGACAACTGAGGATAGCAATGGAACTCTTTAGTTAGAAATTGTCTTTCCATTGAATCTATGGCCCAAACATTCTGTTATTGGATATAATGACGACTAAGATATCCTGGGCCAAAAGAACAACAACTATTTTTTCAACTGTGTCCAGAAACAAGCTGGGAATCAGGCAACATACAGTAGGTATGGAGATTCTGAGTCATCCAGGTCATGGTTGTCCCAAAGGTGCTTTTTCAAGAAGCAACTGGATTTTCTGTTTTTCCTTGAAGATTGTTTCGCTTCTCATTCAAGAAACCTCTTCAGACCTGAAGATGCTTCTTCGATGAGAAGCGAAACATCTTCAAAGAAAAACAAAGGAAGTCCAGTTGCCTCTTGAAAAAGCACCTTTGGGATAGGTATATCTCACCTTGTACTGCATTCTAAACCAGCCTTTAACATTCTTCCAGTCCGAGAAATATAGCAATTCAAAAGCTGGTTTAGTTTGCCTTCTCTTGTCATCAAAGTGTTAACCTGATTTGATGATAAGGCAGCTTTAGTTTGGGATAAGAAAACCATTGGTGAATCTCCTGCAAATAGGAAAAACATCTACTTCTCACTGTCCATACTATGGGATAGGGCTGGGACAAGAAGTGAGCTTTGATATTTAGCAACCTATTGATTTGGTTATCTGTCAGAACCTGGTTTGTGGGGTTACAGTTTTCCTGCTTTGCTGGAAGCCCACACTCATTCTGTGGATCAGACACCTGCTAATCTCAGCTCCTCTTGCTACAATGCTCTTGTGCTTGTCTGTTTTTCATGCTGACTCTCTCATTTGGTGTTTCTTGCTTCTTGGAGGCCATTCTCTTATAAGCTTTCTCATTCTGCTGTTTGCTTTGTTCTCTTTGCCTCTTCATTGGTCTCTCATCTCTCTCTTTCTCTCTCTTATTTGCTCTGCTTTCTTATTTTTTGCTTATTTAAGAGTTTTATTTGCTCATTTTTCTTGTCCTCTCTAGCTTACCTGCCTCACCTTCCTTTAAAACATCTGGTAGACAGCCTCTGCCTCTACCCCAGAGCCCCTTCTTGCTTGAAACACTGCCAATATCCCTGTTAGCAAAGGCAAAAGTTTTTTGCTTTTTCGCATGTGTAGATAAGCAGTCCCTGGAATGTCTGGTCAGTGCTTTGCAATATGTGAGGCAGGCATAACACAGGCAAATTCTTGACCTTTCCTGCTGCCCAGCTAAAGTGGCTTTGGAGAAAAGTTGGCAGCAACTGCAGAGTAACGGCATAGCCAAAGCAGTTAAAAGTGACTGTTAGCAGTTGGGAAAATCATGGCCTCCATTGCGTTATTATCATAACTGTTATAGCAATGTCAGAAAGTGTACATTTAGTACATTGGTTTGTGATGGGATAAAATTGAATACAAAAGTTGCTGAAGAGCAGAGAAGGGGGTAATGTAAAGATAACCAGGCGAGAAATGAAAAAAAAAATGCTCCAGTCAGTCAGGGATAGCTGCTGCGAAGTCCCTGGCTGCAAAATGGCAAATACAACAGATTAATTGAAAGTTTGTTCCTTTTGGCAAGCGTGCTATGCTGTGCCGCACATTAAAAGGGGAGGAGCTTTGATTTCTCTGCCATGCTTGCCACTTTGAAACCCAGTGACCATTATTACAGATACTCCTGACCACTTTGTACTTTCCTCATTGCATTTGTTTTTGCAGTAAGGAAAAAGGCTGACAACTGTGTGGCAAATGATGATGGCTGAAAGTCACTAATACACTTTGGCTTCAGGAGAAAGAGGAGGCAGGACAAGGCACAAATCCCTATCTGTAGGACAATGTTTGTCCCATAGTTCAGAATAAATGTTGCAAACGTGCCTTTGTGGTGTTTTCAGTTAATCAGCATAGCTGTTGAAGATTGAATTTATAGCACTGTGGCAGCACAGGCAGGAGGTACAAATCCCAGAATACATTTCATTAAACTTACTGTTTTGTTTTGAATGTTGACTTGCTCAATATTCTTTTATATTTTCCTAAATTTCTCATATGTTTGTCAATGTTACCTGTTCTGTTTGATTTCTGACCAGATTTTTGAAGAACACAAAAGTTATTATTTGACACTTTGGGATAGTTTCATTAAAGATGTTTTCACTGATATACGGTACATAAACGATCTGTTTTTAAAACATGTAAATTTGTCAGCAAATAAAGGAAATAGTGTACTATTTTTCATTTTTCTGACTTTAAAATGTGTGGAGAATATCTTACATGTTTTGTCATTTATGCAATGGTTTCAAAATTTCTGGAAAAAAAGAATTACGGTACAACTTTTCTGACACATTCTTCATAGAGCTTACAGAATTAGCACAAAAATCGAGTTTAATACAGATTTGTAATTTCCTATGTGCCTATGTACTCATTTTTAAAAACATTTCTGAAGTAGAATTTAAATGTTCTGCTTTCTTTAACAATTCTGTAATTATTGTTAACTTTTTATGCCTCAATATTAGAAAAATGGATATCCATTTTTCAATATATGAGCAAATAAAATTATACATTTCAAATGGGAACATACAGATACAATTAGTTATTCAAAATTGAATATATTTCATATCATATATATATATACTCATAGCCAAAGATCCTTTCAAAGTAAAAAGTAACGTTTGTGTTTGTGAAATTCACAAATGGATATAAATTCCAGCATGTCAAATGTATCCCAAATTGAAAACTTTAAATGAACAAAATTCTTATTTTTGTTTATATTTGTTCTCTTATTACAGGAATGGAAGCTAATCAGTGTACCATTTGCTGGATACCTCTTTCTTTTGTAACTGTAATTATGATAATTTCTTTACTAAAAAACGTGTCATACTTCTTGAAAAACAAAAAACAAAAAGGTAAGGAAAGCTGAAGGAAAAGATGCAGAATAATGTAAGTTGCAAATTACAGAAATAGCAGGAAGTGAGGTTTCACTTTCATCTGCAATGGAATAAAAAGAGTAATTATTTATCTGATCTCAGTAAAGGTAGTTCTAATTTTTACTAAGGCCACATTAAAAATAATCTCAGATCTCATATATTTATACTTATAAGATACTTTAAGTTGTGGTTTAACAAGAAGAAACTTGTCAAGTTTAATCTTCCCTTAGTAAATGACTATTATAGCATGATGGCTGTTGAAGCTTCTTCTTTAGAGCTGTTTCTAGTTATTATACAAGCTCCTGAATTCATATTACTCAATGCAAATGCCTTCAGGTACCATATGAGCCAAAAATGCATTTTTATAGTCACTGCCAACACCACCACCACCACCACTTTCAGCCAGAAAACACAAATAGCCCAGATTTTGATGTCTCCAGCCTAGCGCTATTATTTTAAAAAAGGACCCAGCAAAAGTGCAGAACATTTGTGGAATACCGCAAAGCAATACTACAGACACACATACATATATTTAATTCTATTCTTTTGTTACAGCCTGTTACAGAAAGCACAGAATGGGAATAACAAAACCGTAAGCAAAGACATGAAAAGCAGGAGATAAGAAAAAGGGTCAATGAATTCTAACTCAGTACCATTCAATACCTTTTCCCATGCATTTCTATCTTTGCTCACCATTTTTACATCCTGCTTGGTATATAATGTGTCATTCATTGGCATTTTGCTTTTTCATATATTTCTGTGTCTCTGTCTGTCTCTGTCAGTCTGTCTGACTCCTATCAAACTATTTACTTTTAGTTTTTGCTATTCACTTTTAATCATTTATTCCAATTTCCCTATAAAATGTAATTACCTTAGTCTTTGGTATATAAATGTCCAGATTTCATACTATTTGTTGCATCAAACCATCTAACCTTTGTTGTAGATAGTCTAGATTCTCAGCAAACACATATTCTTTTGCATCAGAATGTCACTTATATTCCCATTCTCAGCAATACATTTCTGCAAGCAGTCTTGTATATTTTTCTATAGGTGCATTAAATACTAAAGGAGATATTACTTATCCAGTCTTCCTTTTTGCTCAGTAGCATTCCATTTATTCTCACACATGCATACTCTTACCAACATTAGCAACTAACCTTCAACTCCATATCTGCAGTGAAGGTTGCCTGATTCAAGCCTATTCTTTTTATTTCTATGTCCTAAATCGACATACGGTATACTGTATGTAATCAGCATTCTTGCCACACTAGTACATTTCTCCAAGACTGTTGAAAAGGGAAAAAATATACAATCTGCATATAGTACAATATTGCTGGTATCTTTATTTATTGAAAAGCACTCTAGGCTACATGAGTATATAGAAACATTTTAGACCTGGAACATTGCTCTATCCAAACTTATAAAGCAGTCTATATGCTGTATAGAATAAACATTACATGCAGTGTAAATACTGGCTATAACAGGGTCTTTGCTATTTATTGCATGTAGACTGCTTTGTAGGTTTATCAAAGTAGAAAGAGGAAGAAAAGTGAAGATGGGAACAAAGGGCACGGGGCAGTTCTGGCAGAAGGAAGACCAGAAAGAAATTGGCATTAGAGGCCAAGATAGCACTAAGTTGTACCAGGGAGGTAGCAAAACCAAGGAAACATAGCAGTTAGAATTCTATGGTAGGAAAAAAAATGCAGAGAGCATTCCATCTTATCTTTGGAATATCTTTATAAAGAAATATCACATCTTCAAAAATATGTTATATTGAAATGTCAAACACACCTGTTTTTTAAATTTTGCTGATTTCTTCAAAATGTTTTCCAGAGGAAATGTGTGAAGATTATAATGAATATAATCCAAGGTATGGCAAAAGTCTTCCTTTTTTGAGGTGGTGTGCTTACATGGAAAGACCTTTATCCAGTGTATTCTAGATCCCAATGTAATATATGTGGCTTCCAATTGATACATTTTGGGAACACTTCAGGCTCCAAATTATTTTTACATTGTTTAAAATGGGAGCTTAATTTTCTAGAATCGATAATAATATTCAGTATTCTGGAAATAAAGTATCAGATTCATGCAGCTTGTTACTTCCAAGAATATATTGCAAACTGTGTATACCCTAGAAATTTTCTGAAAATAAAATAAAAAAAATGGTAGCAGCCATTGGCAAAGGTTTTTCTATGGGTACTTTTATTATGGCAGCCATTTGTGATCATGTCCATAACACAGTCTGAAAAATTCAATTATTCTGAATGGGCCAAAAAGGCTGTGATTGTCTGCTGTAAATGTCCTTGTAGTCAATTATTGATAAGTGGAAAGAAACAATTTTCATGGCTGTTTCATACTCCATGATTCCTATAGTCCCCATAATATCTTCCAAGTTGCATCAGTGGATTTCCACAAACACACTGCTTATATTTTCAGGGGACTGCTAGAAATAGAAGAGAAGAAATCAGAAGAAACCATGTTAGCGTCTTCTATGGTGAACATCAGAAATCTGTTTCTATAAATGGAAATCTGGATATTTATTATGTTTCTTTGTTAGCTAAACTCAAATAAATCATCTAGTCATATAAATCATATTTTCTAAACAAATTATGCAATACAATTTAATACAATGTGTCCACATTAAGTTTGTTTTAAAACTCTCTTGTACTCTTTTACAGCAATGAGGAATTTCATGCAGAAGCTTATCCAGTTTATGACAACCTTAATCCCTACCATCAGGAGATGCTAAGTAAGCTATAGATAAAGTTATCCATTTATTGCATATAGGTTCATATGGCTAACTTGAACTAATCCTTGTAGGCTTTTTCCTTTTTTCTTCCCTTCCCTTCTGGAAGACTATCTATAGTCTGTAGTCTGTAGTCTGTATCTATCTATCTATCTAATCTATCTATCTATCTATCTATCTATCTATCTATCTATCTATCTATCTATCTATCTATCTATCTATCTATCTATCTATCTATCTTTCTTTCTTTCTTTCTTTCTTTCTTTTTCTTTCTCTATCTATCTATCTATCTATCTATCTATCATATAGTTTACATGCTTTTATATTTTATATTTGTGTCTAATATTTATATATGAGTATATATTACATTACATTACATTACATTAATATAATAGATAAAATATACTAAGGTTTGGAGGATATTTGGAAATTACCCATCCTTAGTACAACAAAAAAGTTGGTAACAAATGTTTATATCTTTTTAAAATGTTTTAATATTTTTAATATCTATATATATACATACAGTGGCTATAAAAAAGTGCACACCCCTGCTAAACATACTTATTGGAATTATGGCCAAAAAGGTCAACCTTGGTCTCATCAGACCATAACATATTTTCCCCATGCTTTTGTCAGACTTGATATAGTTTTTTTGCAAAATGTAGCTGGACTTGGATGCTTTTCTTTATAAGAAAAAGCTGCTATCTTGCCATCCGACCGCACATATGAAGAACAGGGGGGATTGTTGTCATATGTAGTACACCAGGGCTTTTCAACCAGTGGTACAGGTACCACCTGTGGTACATTGACACCTGGCAGGTGGTACACGACCATCCTAGAAAAGTGGTAGTGGGGGAGGGGAATGAGCTGAACCGGTGGCAGCACCGCACAAGCCTGAGCGAGAGATGACTGGAGCTGCAGGGCTGTCAGGGCTCAGCGGAAGCGCCAGGATCAGCATTTCTTCGGGACTGTCAGGGCTCAGTGGAAGCACTAGGATCAGTGCGAGGCTCCAGCTGGAAAGCAGCACTGATCCTGGCACTTCTGCTGAGCCCAGAAGAAGCGCCGATCAGCTGGAATGTTGCAGCATCTCCAGGATCTTGTGATTTACATTCAGATGTTTGGCAACGGATTTATATTTATGACGGTCACAGTGTCCCAGGCTCATGTGAAGTGACCAAAACCTGCTGCAACCACCCAGCAAATGGGGGGAATAAAAACCAAATACCCCCACCCCACCCCTGCTGCCAATCCTCAACAGAAATGCTCACAACAATGAAAACCTCAGACAGGAGTGGGCAGGCAGGTGTCTTGCTCGGCTGTGGCTTGGGGGGCGCTTTTTTCAGTGCCATTGTAACTTCGAACAGTCCCTAAGCGAACTGTTGTAAGTCGAGGACTACCTGTACTTTATCACTTTTTTCCTTTTTTTTTTTTTGGTCATCAAGTTTTTGACACCTTGCTAGGCGACTGGTGGTACTCGGATATTGCTATATCCTAAAAGTGGTACAATGGGTGAAAAGGTTGAAAAGCCCTGTAGTACACAACCAGTAGTTGCCAGAAATTCTGCTTGGTAGCCTCTTGAATGAGTTTTCTTTTTTTAAATATCAATTTTGATGAATTTGTTTTGATAATATAACTGTTGTGCCATATTTTTCCACTTGTTGATGACTGTCCTCATTGTGTTCCATGATATAACAATGCCTTGGAAATGGTATTGCACATTTCTCTTAACTTATAATTTCCAACAATGAGATCCCTTTGATGCTTTTTAAGTTCTTTGCAGACCATGGTTTTTGCTGAAAGAAGTAACTAGTAAATGTCAGAAAAAGCCTACTAGAATAGCTGAACTTTATATGGGCTTGATGAGAGTCACTTTAATTAATGGCAAGTGTGTACCGACTTGTATAATATCAGTTTGAATGTGATTAGTTAATTCTGAACACAGCCACATCACTATTTATAAGAGGGTGGGTACATTTATGTAACCACATTATTGTAAGTTTTTTATTGTTATCCCGCCCCAAAGAAATATTTCAGTTTGTTTTTAATTGAATTATACTGCTTATACGTTATATTAAAGGTGCAAAAAATTCCCAAGTGATTTATTTTGGTCTGATATTTTTACATCTCAAATATCTGGCATTTTAATAGGAATGTATAGACTTTTTATATTTGCTTTTATTGTGATAAATAGTCCATATAAATGAATATAAAAACAATTAAATACATGGCAATCATTGCAGATTATTTGAATTATTTGTGTTAACTGTTGCCATTGAAAATTTGGCCACAATATTAGTGATGTTGTTATGACAATCAGAAGATAAAAACTTTTGTATACTAAAGATTTGCTTATCTGGAATATTGTTGCAAGGAACTAGAATAAGTAAATTCTTCTAATTACCATATAATCATGCTTGAGTTATGGTTTTGATTTCTCTTGAACTCTGTGGACAACTCCATTCAAATAACTTTTTAAAATTTCCACGTCTATGGAGATTCTCAGTCATTCAGGTCATGGCTATCACAAAGGTGCTTTTCCAAAAGGCAACTGGACTTCCTTTGTTTTTTCCTTGAAAACATTTTGCTTCTCATCCAAGAAGCTTCTTCAGTTAAGTTTAAATATCTGCCCAGCAAGAAAGTGGATGCAAAGTACTATACTGAGCCCTCCAAAAGCCCTTCCTTAATTTAGAGGAAGTGAAATATGTCAGGTAGTTACCAGCACAGTATAGTTATAGCTGCTACGCTGCATGGTATTGAAAAATAACAGGTTAGTGCAGAACTTTATGATTGATAATAATATAGAGTAACTATTTTAAAACATTCTACATCAAAAATTATTTTCAGATGAAAGTTGCTATGAGAAAATGAATGTCCATTCTCCCAGATCCACCACTGATGTACAGGTTTGTACATGGTTGTTTATGTAAATGTTCTTTAATTTCTAACAGGTTTTTTTCCAGGACCGTTTATGGTGCTGAATGATCTATCTAGATCTTAGCTGCCCTAAAATACAGGATTCCCCTTGTAAAATCTTGGCCAATTTAATGTTTAATTTCAGCCCTGGAATATATATAAATCTTCTTTATCAGATATGTCACATTTATTATTTTAACTTGACTTATTACTCCATAATAAAATTATGGAGTCAAGAGTTCCAAGATATTGCAGGTAAACTAACATGTAGATACAGTGGTCAGAGATGAGACAGTGAAATCTCATTGAGTCCAATCCTTTATTTGCTTATACCTAATACATAGAATCTTGCCAAACAAAATCTATAACTTTCTAGGCCAGTGGTCCCCAACCTTTCTGGCTTGGCGGGGGGGGGAGGGGATAGTTTCTTGCAAGTGGCAGGTGGGCCACCACTTGTGCAAGAGAAGCTTTGAGTGTGCACATACACTCCCATTTGTGTGGTCCAGTTCTGAAGAAGCTGCAGCCCAATAATGGACTGGGGGCAGGGATTGGGGACCCAAGTTCTAGGTTACTAGGCATACCCAAGAGATTCAAAATTACAGTTAGCCTCTTCTCCCTCCCTCATCCAGTTCAGGACTGCTGTCTCTTGATCCAGATCTCTTTCTAAGAAAGGTCTAAGTTGACAAAATTATCCCACTGTGCTGCTGCAGGTACACATTCCACATAATAATACAACAATTTGGTGTAAGATAACCTAGTTAATTACGATTAACAAAGGGTCTGTGAATTGGATTGTGCATTAACAAGATTCATTTGGAACCCTCCTGAATTTGATAGGAGATATGCTTAAATATGCTTGAACATGGCTCCTATTTGCTGTTCAATTCTTAAGATCAACACATTAATCTCCAAGTTAGAAAATATAAGATGGGTTGTGTGAATCATAGATAAGCATTCAAATGTTATCTGTTACAGATACTGGTAGAATCTGTGATTTCACACAAATGAGTAGCTGTCTACTAGGCAGGGGTTCGTTTTCAGGATATTGGAGAATCTGCCAAATTCTGCTTCATATTCTGCCATAAATCTAACCTAATAAAAGTTAAGTGTGCAACTATGTGGTTGCCTTGCAAATTTGGTTAATGATAATTGTGCTGAGAAATTACTGACATTGCCAGAACCTTAATGGAATAATATCTGAGACTTATCTGGCTATCTCATAACACAGCAACACTGTTGCAATAACCCATTTACAAAGATGGCACAAAGGCAGTTTATTAACCCATATAAGAGCCCTCCAATGGTGTGTGTGGGTGGGGATAAAGTAGGACACCACCAAGTGAAGTAGAATTGTGAAATCAAGATACTGAACCAGTTCATCCAAATAGAGAGTAAAATAGGGGAAATGACCTAGTAATGAATAGACTTTTCCGATATAGTATGCCAATGCAATATCAGTAAAAATATAATCTTCTTCAAATGCTTATGGAACTAGCAAGGAACTATTAGTTCAAGTGGATCATATCAGAATCAAGTATTGCAGTGACAGCATTGCTTATATTAAGCTGCCCATAATCATCTTAATCAATGAATGTAAACCTAAGGAAACAGTCTTATTGAAAGATGACTGTGGATAATGACAAATCTTAATCTTTTGGGTTTAACAGGAAATCAAGAGTCCTATAGTGGAGTTCTTGATTTGCAGGAAGCTCAGTGTTACTCCTAAAAGCATATCAGTTTTAATGAAATTCACTAAAATTCCAAAGATTGCAATAAAAATGTATCAGCAAGAAGTATTTAGATAAGCAATTCAAATTGAGAAAGAGAAACCAATATTACCTTACATTTTATGATCCTATTCCAATGGATTCAAGAACAGATCAGTGGAGACAGAAAAGACAATATTCCAAGGTAAAAATGATGAATTGATAATAAGGTAGGAAACTGGCTAAGGAAAAAGTCCTGTTTCCAAGCAGTTACCAAACACATAATTGCAAATTTATATCATTTCATTTGGGTGTATCATACAACTGACTTGTTACTTTTACTGTTAGCTGTTTGCCATAATAGTAAATGAAATAACATGATCAATATGAATTCCTTTTTTTGTAGCAGATAGCTGAACGCCAAATGTGCTATGCTTCCCTTGATCATAGTGTCAGAAGAAAGCAAAAAATTCTGCCCAAAAAGAAATATCCTACATTAGAAATGGGTGAAAATCAACTTACCAGAAACACCACCACGCTGTCTTGCATTTATCTCAACAGTGAACAACTCAGTGCTGAAAATAAGTTGACTGAAAACACTCCTCACGTTGATTCGTTCAGAGAGTTTGGTTTAAAACACAAGGCAAACGATGTCATGTTTTAGTAAACAAATAATTTTCTCAAGGTAAACATTCACTAAGACAGTCAATTGCCAAGTTAGATAAGTGATTGCTTGAACAAAATAATTTGTGCCATTGAGTTCTGTAGAGGAACAATTTATATAACTTTCTGAGACTTTTAATTAAATTTTGCCCACCATTTGACATGGTGCTTAGAGTAGTCTGGATCATGGAAGAAGTTGTCTGAGCAGTGGAGAAACTTGCTTGGCCCTTTAGCATGCCAGTGGGGAACTGGTTCAATACCCTCCACCTGGTTCATATATGAGTAGGAGCCAAATTACAATCTTTGCTGTAAAGCAGTTATAGTCCATTAGAAGATTAGAACCACTAACAAAAATTTTGCTAACTTCCTGAGAAAAACTTATTCATTCAGCTCTACTCAGTATAATTATAACTTGCCATACTGCACATGTAATAACATCAGGAAATATTTAAGGTTAATTAGGGAATAATGTATCAGCTTTGATTCATCTAATTAACAGTTGTACAGCTAGCAAATGTAATGTCGGCATGTATTTAGTTTCCTGCTAGTTAAGAACTGCTAGAGTCAATCCCAATTACTCAATGAGAATGTAATGTCTTGAGCATCTGAATTAAATGGTCTGTAAAAAAAGTAGTAAATGAGGTATAAAAATAAATCTCCAAGGAAGAATTTGACATTTTTCATTGTATTTAAGTAACTGTTATTGACTTTTACACCAGTTTTATAGTGTATTCTATAAGAAGTGATACTCCTAATTACTCCCCAGATATACCTGTTCAATTCAGTCCAAAACATTGTCTTGTAATAAAAACTACCTGAATGCATTGGAAATCTCATAATATAGCAATGAAGTTTGAATTAAGCATTTTATTGTCTTGAAATCAGTTGATGATCTTTAAATCTGTCTTATACCTTTTTTGATTACTAAGTAACAGTGGCATTTTGTTCCTAGTGAACAGATTCAAGAAAAAATTGATATAGTTGGTATAGTTCCAGGAAGTAAATATTTAAATGACATTTCATCTAATTTGACATGAAAGTAAACAATTAGTTCCAAAATATGTATTATATGCTTCCTCTAATAATTATTTCATATATTTTAACTTATGCCTAATTCTTAGAATTACACAAATGCTAATGTGCATATGCAAGATCATCTAGAAAAATATATGCTGCCAACCATGTTTATCTAAGAAGTTGAGAATAACCTGAGCTTGATTATGTCATAAAATTGTGAGCCAGCAGTTTTATTCTGAATTCTTCAACTATTTCTGCCTATGTGGTATGATTGGGCAGTTGGCATGGTCCAAGGATCTTTCATTAAATGTTATAATTTGCAGGATAGAGGAAGCATGGTCTCTGTACTTTAGAAAAGCAATTTCCTCAAGATGCATGCTTCCCATCCTTTAAATGCTACAGAAATCTCTTCATACTGGGATTGAGATGTGTTTGGAGGCCCTGGCAAACACTGTTGATTTTGGGTGTTATTTATGTGGTATTGCTTTGGTGACCTTGCTCCCTTTTAAATTATGTATTATTTAAAATTATGTAAACTGTTCAGCCTTTTTGGAGTTAGGTGGTCTAGGAAGCCAATAAATAAATTCATTTTGAACAGAAATCAAATTATTTATTCATATAGTACATAATACATAAATAAACATAAGTGATATAATTTAGCAAAGTAACATATTTAAACCCATGGACTCCTGGATTTCCCTCTTAATCCTCTTCTGGTCCTAAATAGGATGGAACAATAAGGCAATTTCTTATGACTAGAAAGTTACTTCAGTTAACTTTCATAGTTATATAGTTCAGTAAGCTTAACTATCATTTTTGATTGCTGAATATAGAACCAACAGGAAAGTTATATTACAGTAGTATTACAATAGCAGAACACCAACACTGACATTCCCTAAATTCCGCTGAAGATATTACTTAGCCTGGTAACAAAATGTTCAGAAACCAATCCACAAGCTTGGAGAACGAACTCCAGTCTCACAAACAGTGAATACTACAGGTGACAGAAAGAATCCTGAAGGATTGGTGAACATGAATTGAAAGTATGCTCTTTGACTACTTAAGAACCAAGTGCCTCATCACTGTGTGCTACTAGTCCCCTCTCCAACACAGGTTCCTTCGTTTCCTCTCCCACTTTTTCTCAAAAAGCAAAAAAATAAGATTGAAATGACTTTCCTTCACAAGACAGCCTTATAGAATTGAGCCTTTGTTAACTGAGAACACCCAACAGTGTGGAACAGTTTAGTTGCTGTTACCCCCAAATAACAGTATCTATTGTATTTTATTTTTAATTTATAGTTTTTTCTATAAATCAAACCTTCCATACTTAGTTTTGGGAAGCCTAGAAAATTGATAAGCAAATAAAAATAAGGAAAGACTTATCCTAGGTGAAATTAACACTTCCAGAAGCAAACGTATAACAAACTCAGTCAAAATACAAACATATTAAAATGTTTATTAGACAAAGATATAAATCAAATATTAGGTACATTTAAAATAAAATAAAAATACAAAAAATGATATTTTCATATTTACTCTTTATTAATGAAATAAAGATTTTTCCTAAAGCATGAGCTTATTGAATAGTAAGTTAAAAGCACTATATAAAAACACATTTAAATCTTGATTATACCCCAACTTCCAATAACCTTTTTCTAGAGGTGCAGATTAAACAAATTAAGTACCACAAAAGATGTTTCTTATAGTCACTTAAGCTGAATAAATCACCAAGAAGGAAAAAAACAATTAACTGAACTGTTGAATTTTAGAAACAGTTTCCATTATCTCCATAACTTTCAAATGACAGAGAATAATTGGATAGAGATGGATGCTGAACTATATTAGTAGTTGTTATTTCTCTATTTTCACTGCAGTCTTTTAGGTCTATTGCCCTGTGCTAAAGCTGATGAGTTAAAGAATTTTAAAGAACTGGTGAAAATATTTTACTACCTTAATTCAGGAATATTCCACTTAATTTGTGTTCTGTTTAGAAATTACTGGGATTAAGATATATTTTGTTAAAAAATATCATTTTCCTCTCCAAATCTTTCCAGAAATGTTTCCTCATAATCCTTCTGTATGAATTCTCTGCTTCTGATTCTCCCATCATTATAGCTTAGCTTTCTGGAAACTCTAGCAAAGAAACAAAACTTGATCAAACTGATACAAATACCAAGAAAAAAGCAGCACAGTTATATTGACTTTTAACTGAAACCCTCCCCCCACTTCCTTACATCCATACATAAACAATAAACTAATGATTCTCCGATGCATTTCAAAGAAATTCATACACTGACATTAACATAAGAAGTATCATAACGCCCATCAAAGCATAATATCATGCCACTGATCTTGATGCTGTATTTCAGAAGATAATAATTTTAACTCCAGAATGTATCTTAGCATACAACATAGCAAAATAATCTTTGTTTTTAGCAACTGTCACTTGTAATATCAACAATGCATGATATACAAGAAACTCATTGATTTCTGTTAGTGAAATGTAATGATCAACCAATATGAGCTCTTAACACTAACAGCAGAACGTATGATATCTGCTAGTATCCATCACTCTTAGTTAAAAATTTTCATATGAAAGTGTTTACACTATTGTGAATATTAAAAAAATATGTTATGAAAAGTTTTGTACATCAACATATGCAGGGTATTATTTTTTTTTAAAAAAAAGTAACAACAACCCTGGACATTTGACTGAACAGAACATTAACTTAATATAATTGATGTTGATTATCTTTAGACAAGTCCACTTGCTGTTACCTGGTCTAACTAATTCAATCCAAGATAACATAACATTGTTTTCTTTTCTTTTTTATGAATTAGTTTATTTGGACTAAAGTTAAATAAGTCCCTGTATTAGCCTTTTCCCATGCATATCTTGTTTTCCCCACCACTGAAAATATACTGGGGGAGAGCACAGCTCCATAACAAAGCATATCGTTACCTGCAAAAGATTCCATTTTGTATAAACTGGGAAAAACTCTTGCCTAACCTCTTCTGAATGAATGTCAATCAATTGGGATGAAAACTATAACTGGGAAAATGTATTGACCATTTGGGAAAACAAATTGTTTCAGATAATTTCTATTATTTTACACAAGAAATGACTGTTTCACAGTAAGCTCAAATATAGTCTCTTTCCTTTATTTTTGAGTACTAAAAGAAATTAATGTCCAACTCTAGTAGTGGATAATCCCTGACTATTAATGCCTGTTTCTCTTCTCACTATGGTATGCCCATAATTTATCATTTTTCCATAAGCAATATAGCAATACTAATCATCTCAGCATATTGATAAAGGAATAATTAATCATCTCAGTGCAGTGAATAAATAAATTCAGTGACGTAGAGGAACACACAGAGATAAATAATGTTGCTTTGACTGGACCTTATTTTTATTTATCTGTGATCATTCATGATAATTCTCCTCTTCCCTGAACTGCCTGCCATTAGAGTAGGAAGGAATGTACTGTAGAAGAGGACACCAATGATCTTCTTTTGTTATATTGTATGTCCTCATGCAAGAAACTGTTTTATAATCCTACAAAACATGCCTTAGATTACCCATGAGCAACTTTTAGCATCAAAGCCACATGCAACTCCTTTGGGAGTTTTGGGACCCCTTATAACCACTCTACCTCACATTTTCCAATGTTGTGAGGTAGATTCAAAACTATAATGCAATTGTACAGTAAACTCTTCATAGTTTAAAAACAAGGAATACACTCTGATCTACCAATTTGATATGGGTATCTCTCCTGCTCACAAGGGTCGTTGATTCCCTGGACCAAATTTTTTTAGATATGATTTATGACAATAGAAAGGTTAGTGATCTTGCCTTAATTGTAGCTAATAGGGATACCTGAACATTTTGTCTCCTCCTTTTTATCCATTCACAAAGAAATATAAGAAAGGAATTGCTATCACTTTAGGTGGGATGGACAGCAATATACATTTGATAGATAAATAAATGGAATACTGGAAAGAAATTAAAATATTGCTTACTTTGGTATAACATTCTGTGACCTTCTTGAAAACTCACGACCCCGCAAACACCTGGGAATATTTTCATTCATATCTGAAATCCCAGACTCTTTGAACAAATTAGATATGGATTAAAAAGTGTCTGTTTAAATATTTTGGTTACAAATTATTTCAAAAAGAAAAAAAGCGAAGACAAAGATATGAAAAGTATAAATACTGTCTCTTTAGCAGGTTGAATAATGATTAATCTTATTGTAAATTTCTTATAAACCAAGTTAAACTAACTTCAAATGTGCAGTTCAGAAATGGGAAAAATAGTAAAATTAGTTCTATTCATAAACAAATCATCCAAATTCAGTATGTAATACACATATTGTTGCATTTACCTTCTGACACCCTTCTCTATATGATAATTCAAAAGTCAAAAATTTCATACATTAATATTCACATCACTGAAAGTAGGAAAAACAAAAGCAAATGCAGATGGATTTGTCAATCAGTGGACACACAAAGAAGTTTAAAAATAGACTCAGAAACTTCAACCCAATGATCTAATATTATGAAAAAATATTCCCAATTAGATATATTAAGAATTAGGAATATTGGGAAATAAGTTCAGACAGAACAAGAAACAATGTTGGGATGTCATTAACCCCCCCCCAATTATGAATGTGTGCTATTCTGACAGCATCTGCTGGCCCTATTTATTGTTTGTTGCTTATACTGTTTTTTATAGAGCATAAAGGATTAAAAATCTACAGTTGATCTAATATTGACATTTGAATGTTTCTTGGGATAAACAATTAATTGCCTAACTCACAGGTGTCAAACTTGCCACGTCACATGACATGTCACGATGCATCGTGACTCTTTTTGCATTGCAGGCAATGGGATAGGCAATGATGAAACCAGCCCACAGGCTGGCAGTTTGACACCCCTGGCCTAGCCTGATCAAAGAACAATACACTGCTATATAGTTTTCACTTAAATCTTTTAAACCAACCTTCCATATCAGCAATTGAAGTGGCCAAAAAGCCATGGCCTGGAGAAACAGAACCTCCGTAATTCTGAAAATTAAAAAGTTTAAAAATTTTAATTTACATCAACCTGGATTGCTGATGTCCCAGAAGAAAATGTAATTTAGCAATAAGCTTCTACCACATTTTTTTCCATTCTGCATTATTTTATAGTTTCTAAGTATCAAGCTATTTTTTGCAGACGATTTGGATCAAACACTATCCTTCATCTGCCGTACATGTTAAATCTGTTGCTTGGATACAAAGGTTTAAAAGAAAAAAAATTCTAGCATCCAAATATTAATATTCTTCCATAATCTAATTCACACATTAGAAAAGAACAGAGATAAGGAGAACTACATAGTGCCATAACATCCAGTAAGACTTAGTTTAATATTAGCCTGGGATTTGGTTTGGGAAGTCCGGGGGGGTGGGATATATTATAATATTGTGTAATACTTGTGATGTTTTTTTCTTTTTTGGAAAACAATAAAAATTTTATACTGAAAAAAAAAAGAGATTAGTTAAAAATAGTTGTGCTAAATTCAATGAAGTTTATACCTAGGTACATATAGGATTTTGTTCTGTAAGTAAGTTCATGTATTTTAGAAATGTTGCCTATAAATAAAACACTTTTAAAGGGTTTGGTACTTTAAAACAATGTTTAGGTTTGAAGGCGTTATAGAAGATTATATTTCACTTACCGTATTTGATGCCAAACTGTTTTTAACAGGTGAATGCAATGTGAACGTTGCGTCATTTCTAATGGTTTTCCAGCAAGGAAATTTCTGATTCTGTAGATTCTGTATTCTGTAAGAATTACTACATTTATTTTTTAACCTTTTTAAAGGCGAATACTGAGAATCTTCATTACAAAAATGTGCCGCTCTTTTAATTCTGGCAACAGCAGGCAGAGTTCTTATTGGAGAATTAACAAGGGCATTTACAGTTTCAGATATCTGCACTCCTTCGTATTTTTTTAAATTTGCTGCTCTTAGAAATGTTGGAATTTTGGGGAAACCTTCGGAACATAATTTCTGGTACAGATCTTCAATCGTATTGTTTGCTTTTTTAGGGAAATTTGAGGACAGCTTATCTAAACCCGAAAAATGTACGTCTGCAGAGTTTCTAGGGCTCACGTATATATTTGAACACTTAAATGGTTTCTGTGACTTTGGAGAACACAATTCCTTATATAATTTTTCAAATGCATCTTCATATTTCTTTTTATAAATGGGACTTCGGTTAACATGAAACGATGAAAAAGAATGACTTCGTGGTAGTGAAACACTGGCAGTGAAAGTTTTAATTTCATGATTTTTTAGTCCATTACAGGTTTTCACTGGAGACTTGCTTCCTTTTAAAATGGAGTTTGTTTTGCCATTCAAGGACAAACTTAAACTTGAAGTAGTTTTGAATGCCATAGTACTCAGTTCGCCAGTTTCTCTTCCTGTTTTTGGATTAAATGTTGTGTCTAAATCTACAGTGCAAAATGTATGGGAAAAATCTTCAAAACTTCGATTCTTTTTTACATCGTTTGAAGATAAAGGGAAACAAGTTGTATTATTGACCAAAAATGTTTTATCTGCACAAAGAGTTCTAGGGAAAAAAGTTTCCTCTGTAACACGTTTTCCAGTTCTTTCACTGTATGAATAATCTTCTGCAATACCAGAACAGTCTATTATCCTTCTATCTGAGTTCTGAGATACAGCAGATTCAATTCTGTAAATACTTTTTTCTGAGCATTGTATCTGACGCTTTGAATTGTAAAAAGGACTTCTGTCGCCATTACTTCCTTTAGATAATTTCTTGTTTTCATGTTTTTCAATAATGAAGCCAGGTGTCAGATTTAGTACTCTGAACTTTCTTGTTTTCTCTGTGTTGGTATTAAATTTTGCTTTTTTAGAACGACAATATCCGTATTTGTATCGCTCTGTTAATGAATTGGAAAAAGATTTTTGAGATACTTTACCGAACAGTCTGCTAAGATTTTTTACCATTCCTGGATACAAGTCTGCTATTGTGACATTATTCCACGAACAGTTTTCGTCTGCAGATTCATACATTTCTAAAAAGCTACTCTGGCCAGTTCCATTAAGAAGCAATTGGTTTTTAGGCACAATTGTCCTGTGCTCTGAATATGAAGCAGCAGAAATGGGCAGTTCTGGAGATCTCAGGGATAAAGGCGACAACTGCTTCCTCTGGATTGTATCATACCCTGTTAGATCCAATAAAATGAAGGTACAAAAAAGCAGTACTTAATATTGAATTGTTTACATTATTTAATGAAGACACTTAATATTTTCTAAAATGTCTATGATCTGTTACAATGTCACTCTATAGCTTGATTCATTGAAATAATTCATGGTATACCCTATTTCTTAATTCACTGCAGTGCTGGTTATTTATTATACTTGTATGCTATGGTAAACAAGTATAGTCCTGTTTTACTTTATAATAGATAAAACTACAAAATATAAAATAACATTGTAATACAATTATAAAACACAACAATAAAACTCTTCCAAAGTAGTGATTTGAATTATAGCCAGGAACCTATCAGCAGCCAATATGGATCCATAATACTGTACAGATATTATGTGTGTGTTGTACAAGCTTTTACTGTCCAGTATGCAAGATGATGCACTTTACAACCATAGCAGTTTCCAAGTAGTGTTCAAAAAGTTTCATTAAAAAAAATGCATATCATAGCACTCTACTCTAAAGGTGATAAAGCCGTAAGTTACTGATGTCAAGGCTAATCATCCATTTAGATCCAGTTAATTGTGTAACTATTTAATGATACACAGAACACAAAGATACCGTATTTAAAAATGATTCTTAATCGCAGAAATAAATTCAGTTAAACTTTGACTTCTCCAAAGCTATTTTATAAATTGCAGAGTCAAACGAGGATATGAAAATGTAGATTTATATATCTAAACTTAGGTCAAATATGGCACAGTATGTCAAACTGTGAAATATAATCATATCATTCTACAAGGAGAATAGAGCAAATAACTTTATGATGGAGGACTAGAAAATATTCCTGTGAGATAAAGTAGTAGTTAATAGTTTGAAAACATTTAATCCTATTAATCTGTCCACATAAATTTTCAAGTGTGTTGTTAAGTACAGATTTATTAATATGTAGCTCTAAGCAGAATCATTTTAAATTATTCTGAGTCCTATCACTATAGCAATTGTCTGCAGCTAACAATATTATGTTTTAAAGTAAAATTTAAAGGCCAGTTATTCAAACACTAATGCAGAATAAAATATTTGTGGAATTGTGACCAGCTAGTCTCCAGAATATATGTAAAAAGGCAGGACGTGGATACTGATTAAATGCATGCATGAGCATGTGTGCTGCACACAGACATTCTGATCCAATTATATAATCTACCGTACTTAAGCACTGTTTTCTCTGGTAGTACTAAATTAATGCATGTACAGTAGATCCCACTGATAAATACAAAATAATGAAGATTCATGGCACTCCCATTATAAGAATTCTAAGGAAAGATTATTAGTTGAGATCATGGATGTTTTCGCTACTTTCAGTAAAGAAAATATTAAACTAGATGGACCAAAACATTAATTCAACACAAGGAAGAATAATTATAAAGCATTCTTAATGCAAGGCAGCTAGTACAACTTTATTTCAGCTCTTGCCTGACTGTTCATTTCCTTCTATTCAGATGGTATAGACCAGGGGTCCCCAACGTCCGGTCCGTGGATCAGTACCAGGCCGCAACATGCCAGCAACCGGTCCGCACAAACAAGCAAAGCCCCATCCGTGGGATGCAGGCGGCACACAAAACCACGCACTCTCTGGCCCATGGAAAAATCTTTGTCTATGGAACCGGTCCCTGGTGCCCAAAAGATTGGGGACCTCTGGTATAGACAGATGAGCTGAAGAAAACTGAAATAGGAGAGTGGGGAATAGGGTGTATGGCAGTTTCTGTACCAGGATTTTGTATTTACAAAGATAAAAGAAAATAGGGCATAAAATAAATAAACTCCTGCATTCCTTATTGGATCCAGATCATGCAACTGCATTTGAATTTTCTTTTCTAAATAAATGTCCTAGAATTGTCATATAACATGAGATCAGTCAGTGCTTTAAAAATAATCTTACCTAGGTAGCGTATCTAACAAGTATCACGCCAAGCATTTTTTTTATGAGCCAAATTAATAAAGTTCTTGGCTAGTCAATTAGAAAGCATGAGCTTTGCACACAAAAGAACCTGAAAATCTTTTAGGACATCTGATACTGTCTTTTAATTAAAAAAAAAAGAAAGAAAGAAAATCCTAAAAATAAGGACAATTTCCTAAAAAATTTAAAAAGGAAAATAGAGAAATTTTCTTATTTTCAGTACTGTGAAGCATCTTGAAGCTGTTGCAAAGCTCACCGATTAAGGATTTATTTTCCAATTTCTTTCTTTGCTGCAAAGGAGACAACTGAAAAATACTTTTTGGTTTTGTAGCCTAAAACAAGATACACAAAGAATATAGTTAGTAAAAACATTAAACCAAATGTTGGGATACACATGTTTATTACTGTTGTTGCAGTACAAAATTCATGTAACTTGCTAAGGCAAAAAGACTGGAGAAGGACTGAAACATGCATATAAAGTGACTGAAAATCATTAAGTAAACATTGTATAGTGTGATAACACATGAAATACTATATACAGATTTCATTTCAATTTTAAAAAGATAAACATGGAAATGTAAAATAAATGAACCAGAAAAGAGTAACAAACTTATTCCCTCAGAGCAGAGGCAATGGGAAGATGCTATTATATCTATGTCCTTTTTGTGAACGTGCATCTGGTTTTGCACTATGCTGGACTGGATTAAGCAGGAATTTTTTGTGTTGCTTTCAGTAGATTTAATTTCTTATGGAAACAGGAATATGAGTACTATCTTTTAATCCTTTATAATTAATTTCAAAAGTCCTAATCTACATATCTGATAGAAATGATTGTGTAGATTGTGTCCCTTTAATAGCAATCACTTAGATATACCACTTCATAGTTTACAGAGTCAGTATATTGACCCCAACAATCTGGCTCCTCATTTTACCGACCTCGGAAGGATGGAAGGCTGAGTCAACCTTGAGCTAGTCAGAATCAAACTTCTGCAAGTGAGTACTGTAGTGAGTCAGCCTGCAATACTGCATTCTAACCACTGTACTATCACGGCTCTTATAGAAAATATATAAAAGTTTTATAATATGTTGAAATTCCCTGGACAGGAATCAGACCATCGATAGAAAAATATGGACTATACAGCTTGTTTAGTGACCGTTCACAGTTATGATGGAATAAAAAGTAATTTACAACCATTTTTTTCATTTATGACCTCTGAAGGTTTGTACAGTAGAGAAAAAGTGAAGTAGGATTGTAGGCACACAGTTCCAGTTTCATTTAGCAATTGCTACGCTAAATGACCAAGTTGCCACTCCCAATTGTGATTTCTAAACAAGGACTACCTATATGTCCATGTCCATTTAGGTGTATGACACCTAAAATAAATATCCTAATATTGTGAGCAAAATTTTATTTTTATTTATACTATTACCTGGATATGTATATTGGCCAACTGACATTTAATAGACGCCAACTCAGCCTTCCCTTTGCTATCTGCAATTCAAAATTAAATAAAAGTTATATTTTAGTCAGCATAACTAATACCAAGATTTTAATTTTTCATACAGGATTTTTTCACTTTTTTAAAAAACACATAAAGGAAAGATTTACTCTTCTTTTGGTAGCTATCAAAAAACAAACATTATATTGCTGCCAATATAAAAAACGTACATCAAGCATTGTGATTACCATGGTCTTTAAAAGCCTTTCATTGACAAGTAATTGTATAACTAGAATAAAGAGTTTTCACTTAAATTGCCTGGTTGTACTGTCATTTTTTGAGAAATGTACGTGGGAGGCCATGAGTGAATGTCATACAGAAAGCTTTCAAATCAAGGTTTAAAAAAATAATGACACAAATACAGTAATCTGAGTTATTTGAAGAATGGATAATGAATTAGCAACACATTAATGATTTAAAAGGGTAAAAGGAGCTCTAATTTCATATGTGTCATACAATTCTTAATTACAGACTTAAATACACTTCAATCCAAATACTACAATCTGAGTATTTCATTCGTACAAAAAGATACCAAAAATGTTGCTTAAAACAAAAATAAAAATTACATTTTTGGCTAAAATTCTTTGATTCATTAATTCACAGGATGAGGTTTATGATGCACTGGTATTATTAAATATAAATACAGTATGACATATAGGAATTGTCTTTGCATATCAAGTATCAGTTAAATGCATTTTAAAATAAGTTTGATCCATAATAAAGCATGTGTAGATAAGCTGAAAGTAATTTTCAGGGTTACATGTTTTGTGCTTACCTGGACTGAGTTGACTCTCTTCATTTAAGTTGGTGAACTGGCCTTCCTCAAATGTCTTTAAAAACCCAAAATTACAAACATTGCATTAACTTCAATTAGCGTACAAAATCAGTTTTAGTACTGAGTGACAAAGAAGTTAGTACAAAGACTAGTTATTACAAAAATAGTTTCTCAGAATGTGTGTGCATACACACAAATGCACACATGTACAATATTCTGAAATCAATTATGCACTACCTTACAAACTTAGATTTTTTTGCTCCAAAATGCTTCTATACCAATTTCTTTTTATGTTTTCCAAACATATAGAAGAACTATCTGTTGCACCAATCACTTATGTATTTGTAATGTTGCTGCTAATTATATGATGAGATAGGGGAGAGGAGGAATCAAACAAAACTATACTTTGCTGACTTAATATTTATTTATCAAATTTATTTGCCACCCATGTTGTGTTTCAGGCAACTCTGAGTGGCTAATATTATATTGCATTAATTTCCATTTTTATACAGGACAATGCCACAAGGAGAAACAGAGACAAAATGATCTAGCTTTTCAGGCCTTAAATATAAATATACTAATGTTTACATAATAGTCTTGGGCAGATCCTTCAATAACTTATAAATAAAATGCCCCTATGATTTATTCAAGAGGATTCTGAAGATTCCTCATAATTTTTTTGCCTATCAGGCTATTTCATTTTGCAATTTATCAGAAATATTATGTTTTAAGGCTACTTGGGAATAAGAGCCAATGTGGCAATAGTAGAATAATAGTAGAATAGTAGAATTAAAGCTATGAAATCCATAACGAGATCACCACTTTTCCAAGTGGCTTCTCATATAAGCTCTGTTGTAATATTTCGATAAAACAGTGATAAGCATTACTCATCTATATATTTTATATATTATTCTTTATTCACAATTAAAAAGAAATAGGTTTGTCTAATAATTGGTACAGTTAAAAATATAAGATCATTCTGTAACCTAGTGTACTATTTTGGCTATCAAAATCACAATAAAAATTAAATTATCAGGTGAAGAAAAGGGAGAGGGAATCAACAAATAAGTGTTTAATTTTTTTAAAAAAAATATGGTGCATGGCAGTAAAAATGGAGAATGAGAAGATGCATATACCTGCAACTGAAGAAAAGAGTTTCATATTACTGTCTCTAAGCTACTGGCAGATCATACCTGATCATCTGTAGAGTCTTCTTCAAAATCAGAATTCTGCTTTTGCACTTAATTAAAAAGACAAATTTTAATTAGATATGGGCATCTGAAAATAAAATGTCATCTTCAATGGCATTTAAAGTCAGTTCATACATACAAACCAGACACTTATTTTATTGATGAACATCTTTCTTACATTTAGAACTAAGTTCAAAATACTCAGTTCATTTAAGCATCTTATGTTTTATATAATGATATGACTGTATGGTTTAAACAGGAGATTGGTTGATATTACCACATTATGTTATTACACCTGGGCAAAGAGTCAAGTATTAAAGACTGGACAGCATATACATCTATTTTTAAAAAAAGACTAAATAAACAAACTTTCCATTAACCTGATTTAGCAGTTGAGCTCAATTCAAAAGCAATTTGACTTATATTTACCAATATAACCAAAAGCTACCAACATTTTGATATATCTTATTATCTTTGTGATTGAACGAAATCCTAGAATTGACAACAAAAAGTTCAGTTTTGCTATATATAGAACAATCATCTATATTTTATTACAGTACTTAATTTACTGATATTTTATCTTTGGATAAGGAATTCCAGATTACCTCAGAGTTTGAATGGTTCTGTAAATTCTTAGGGGCAATTAAATAAACCAGGAATCCTGGTTCAGCAGCAGAGAATCACATGGCAATGAAGTATATTTTTTAAGAAAAGTCTCAAGCTCTCATGCAATTTATCATTTTCTGTCACTAAACAACTCTTAAGAATATCAAGACTATTAAAAGCAAATACCAATATCTTATGATAGAATTTGCATAACTTTCAAAGTAACTACTGAGAAATCTACACATAACTATTCTTAATTTACACTTATTGAGCATAAGTATCATAAGCATAAAAAGAATTATTAATTTCTGCACATAGTTGTACAAATTCATTGGTCTATTTCAGTGGTTCTCAACCTTTTTAATGCCGTGACCCCAACCGGTCGTAAGTCGAGGACTAAACCGGTCGTAAGTCGAGGACTAAACCGGTTGTTAGTCGAGGACTACCCAACCGGTCGTAAGTCGAGGACTTTCCCTGCCCGGGAGCGCCGCGCATGCGCGGTTCCGCCCCCTGCACCGGCCGAGGCATAGCTGGCAAGCGGCAGAGACGGAGCAGGCCGACCACCAGCTGGCCCAGCCCAAGGGAGGTAAGGCACCCGCCAGAAAAGGGGAAAAAATGGTGGACAAAAAAAATGGTGGACAAAAAAAATGGCGGACAGCCTTGCTTGGCGACCCCCGTGAAATGGTCGGTCGACCCCAAATGGGGTCCCGACCCACAGGTTGAGAACCACTGGTCTATTTCTTTGTTTTCTGTCTTGTCATCACAACTTTTGTCTGCATTTGCTAACCAATTATCCAAATCTTGATTTTTTCTTTTATATATTACAATCAAAGGCCAAATTCTTTCACAATGTAAGACAGAGATATTATGAAATTTCAAAACCCTTTTCTTACCTATGTTTTCCTGGCATTGTATACTGTTCTGTGGTTTTAAACAAAGACTTCAGTTAATGAATTCCTCTATAACAGTAATAATAAGACAATTCTTTGCTTGAAAACGTTGTTGTTCAATAACAAGCTGCATATTCCTATGGGGCTTAACAAGTTTTAAACCAGCTAACCTTACATAAGCTGTCAATGTTGCTGAGATACTTTTCACTTGGGACTGATCTTCTCCTATACACCTTGTTCAAGATACTGTATTCCTTTCCTTACATTACCAGCATCCACGGGTCCAGAGAAGAAAGGGAGAGAATCTAGACAAATGTTTATCTACAACTTGAAACCACTAATTTTATGTGATTTAAACTAACTTCAGCATTACTGTACTAAAGACATTTCTTTTGCTATAACCTGTTTGCAGTGGTAGTGAATATCTTAAAAAGAAATTCATAGAAAGTGTGATTAAGTTGCAAGTAGATCTCAAGCCTACCTTCTATTGCTTCTGAAACATCAGTTTGGTGGAATTACATATTTAAACTGGGAAAATTACAACTAGTATAAACCAGTTTGTGTCCAAAAGAAAATTGGAAAATCTGTTTAAACTATAAATTCCAATTTGGTTTTGGCAGCAAACTAGTATTTGTAGTATTTTTTTCTTTCTTCCTCTGTCAATTAAAGTTCAAACAAAGTTTTAGGATTCTATTATATAAATTACAAGACCTGATTCTCTGAAATTTTACAAATTGTTTGACCTACTGATTTTGGATACCTTGTAGAAGCTCAACATATCTCTCTAAACTAGGAAACTATACTAATAAGAACATAGGAGCAATATCCATCCAATAGGAGGCTCACACATTTAGAAGGAATTTAGTGATCTGTCTTTTGATGAATAAATATTTAGTTTTGATTGCAACTCATAGTAAACTAACTTTAAGATTATATGTTTGCAAAATTATCTATCAGTATAATTCCACTTATATAAACAGACCTTAATTAATCTATATTAGTCTTATTCATCTACTAATGCTCAAACACAGAGGAAAACTATTAGGAGATGAATTGTATTCAGAACAATATTCAGAAAGTAACAAGACTATCTGGCTTTCTTACTTGGAAAAGTAAATAACAAGTTTTAAAAACATTTATTCTATTATAGTAAATTGATTAAAGAATGTCAGGTATTACAACTATGTTTGAATTTCATCATTAATCATTACAAAAACAACAATGCTATCAAATAAATACAACTTACCTCCAGAAGTTGTGGGTATTCCCACACTGGAGGTTTTTAAGAAGAGATTGGACAACCATTTGTCTGAAATGGGTTTCCTGCCTGAGCAGGGGTTGGACTATAATACCTCCAAGGTCCCTTCCAACTATTATTGCTACCTCTAATCATCTATGCAATGCCTATTTAACAAAGGTTGAATTACAATAATTTAAATTGGATATTTTATTATTTGTAACCATCAAACAAAATATATTTATTTTCTGTATACTTAAAAAAACCCTGCTGAAACTTTATAACTTCAGAATCAATATAATAATAGACAAATACCTAAAACTGATGAATAATATACCGTAACTATGAACTCACTTTGGCCTCTGAACTTTAAGGAAGAGTTAGTATAGATTAAAAGCCCTACAAATTAGCTCCATCTTGACTAACTTCTGAATACCAGCAGGTACCTTCACATCCAACACAAAATGTTTAGATTTTTAAACCTGTTCCCAACAACTTAGAAATAAATTTCATATTAGCAATAACAAGGTTAAAAATGAAAGGCATACATATTAATACCTCATAAGACACATCTAAAATTTTATCTTCTCCCCAAATTCTTGGTCCTATAAATTGCAAAAGAATAGATAAATGAGTTAGAATACATATTTCTGATTAAGATTGTAATCTTATATAAACTTCAGTTAGGGCAAAGTCATGAATTAGAGATCTCATCTGGGGTAGGGGCTAGACTTCCTCCCAATAAGGAATGACCACTCCAGACTATGACAGAAAATTGGAAATTAGTTTTTATTACAGTATGCAAGGAGAAAGCGCTGTATAATAATCAATGAGCAAAACTTATTTTCCATCTCTATTCACTTTTTGTATGTTATGTATAATAATGGAAACCTTAGTTCTAGGTTGCTTCTCTCCTTGATTAATTTCCATCCATTGGTTCTTGTCTTGCCTTCTGATGCTTTGGAAAATAGTTTGTCCCCGTCATCTTTGTGACAGCTCCTCAAACACTGGGACACTGCTATTATATCTTTCCTAGTCCTTTTTTATTTTATTTTTTACTAAACATACCTAATTCCTGCAACCATTCTTCATATGTTTTAGCTTCCAGCCCTCTAATCATCTTTGTTGCTCTTTTCTGTATTCTATCCTATTCTATCCTATCTGCTGTAAATTGGCATTGGAACTGAAACAAAAATAGGATAAGAACAACTTCGATTTATTAACTGAAATTTAGATTCCTTGCAGATAAACTTTATGTCATCGAGAAGTATGAAACTGGATCCCAAGTTCCTGTGTTATATTCAGATTTAAAGTAGTAAAGTTATGAACATTTTCTATTACCATCTGCTTTGATCCTACATTACCCATGACCTTAAATTACTTCTCCATGCATATTTAACTCTAGCTGTCATTTAAGTATTTCAAACAAAAAACCCCCATCCAAATCCATAAAAAATATTTATGAAATTTAGCTTGATTGCCTGAGCTGGATTTTGGACCAAATTTCAATCATGTTCTATAATATATGTTAAGCGCACATATATGTGTGTTCAGTACATCCTTTTCTAGGAAAAGCCATAACTGGTGTATCAGTCAGAGTTATGTAGAAGTCCTCCTGGGTACAGTATTCACCTGCTCTTCAAGCAAGAACCCAAGACCAGGAGGACTCCCAGATGTGAATCTGTGCGTTCCAGGAAGCACAACCTCTTCAAGAACTAAATATGGTAATCAACAGCCATTTTCTCATGTTTGGGTTAAGTATGACTCTTTTTCTCCAAATTCTGATACTCTCCAGATATTGATACTGTCCAGACATCCATATTTCCCAATGGGCCTGGGATGGAGATGTATACCTGAGTATCATCAGCATACTTATACTTCAGCCAAGGTGACAGATGACCTCTCCCAGTACCTTCAGTTATGTCTTGGAACAGAATAGGCAAAAAATTAAACAACAGTGCCCAGGGATCTAACCTATTTCCTGAATACCTTCTGTATATGCTCAGTAAAGAAGCATTAGAACAATCTTACCATTGTGCCTCTATCTCCCAGTGCTTGCACTGTGGTTGACAGTATTTAATGCCACTAAAATATCTAGGATAACTGCACCACATTTGTCTAGTTTAGTATAGCAAACTATTGTATGTTTGTGTTGATTCTGCAATATAAGCTTCATAATGTAGGATTATATTTTGATTTTCTATTCATATTAATGTATTTGATTTCCTTACTATCTTGTTTCAAATTGTACAGGAGGACAATTTCTTACCTAAATATTTTTATATAATAGAAGCTCTATTCTTAGTAATTTCAAGATATGAGTATGTGTTCACATGTATACACATACACACATGTAGAGAGAGAGTCAGACAGATGTATGCAATAAATTTTGCTAATTTTTCATTTTATTCTTAAATAAGATTCAACATATTTCTCTATTTGTATAGTTTTAAGATAAAATATAAATATAGTAATAAAATAAGGTAAACATAATCTTACCATCCTGTGTCTGATAAGTCAATGATTTGATAGAGACAACTATATCATCCTCAAAGGGAAAGTTGTACTAAATTAAGAAAATATGACATCAGTTTTGCATGTTTTCTAACTACTAAGTAGATCTTTTAAAGAAATTTTTCAAAACACGTGTAGCCCAATGGGATTAGAATTTCTATTGAAGATGGACTTTGCCAAAGAAAATCTATACCCCATTTGAAAACTGTGTTACTTACATTCATGTGATGTGGATCACATGAAGACTTTCAAATTTGGGTTGCAGAAATTCATATGATCGCCGTTTCTGTCACCATCTAGGAATCAACCCCCCCTTTTTGGTGCATTCCAAAAACGGTCACCTTAGTCTGGATTATGTGCAGTCTAACTATACAAACCCAACATTATGTTTTGCGGCTAAACAACCATCTATATTCCTGAATTTGATGAAGCAATTATACCAAGGAACTAAGTGCGCATGGCTGTATGTTCAACAAACCGCAGTAAAAGCACATCTACTTCTGCTCAGTTTTGGCCCATTGGCCTAAAATACCTAAACAGACTTCTAAACCGGAATGCTCTCCATTCCTCCATTCTCATGCAGGAAGAACGATATAATAATGGTAAAGTACAACCACTGCCGCCACCACCACTACTACTACTACTAATTCAAGAGAGGAAGGAGAGGACAGCAGTGTTACTTGTCATCATGAAATCGGTTTGGAAAAGGGACCAGCAGGGTAGTCATCGCCAAAGCCTTGGACCCTGATAGCACACTTGTAACCTTCCCACGCAGTTCCGATCCTCTAAATCAAAGCCGTTTCAACGACGCCGAATCCTCATTGTGCTTACCTTTTCCACAATGCTCTTCATGGAAGAGGTGAAGCGGTAGCGGCTCTGCCGCAAACGCCAATCCATGGTGCTGTTGCTGCTTCTTCTACTTCTAAAGAAAATAATAAAGATACTCCCCTCTCCTCACTCTGTCCAGGTCAATTGCCCCTAATTTGCAGGCACCCCCACCCTCCACCACCTTCGGTTGGTCCCGATACACCAAGGCCGGAACTCGAAACCGAAAAAGAAAAACCCGCCCGCTCCCAATTCAAATATAGCGCCATTCCAACCCCCGCAAGACTTTTCCGATTCTTTACTCCGATAGGCGGCTTCTCACGTCGCTTTCTGCAAGCGGGCCCAATCAGAAGGCTAGAAAGTCATTCTGATTACAATCTTTCTGTTTGAACGTTCGGGCGTCCATTTCTGCCTTCCAATCTTCTCTCGTGGGCGGAGACGGGAGTGAAAAGAGAACGCTTGAAATCGTCCTATATTTCTTAGGCAGGAATTCTCTAAGACAATTTCATTTTGACCACTCTGAGCCAGTGTTTCTCAACCTTGACAATTTTAAGGCATGTGGACTTCAACTCCCAGAATTCCACAGCCAGCAATGCTGGCTGTGGAATTCTGGGATTTGAAGTCCACATGCCTTAAAATTGTCAAGGTTGAGAAACACTGCAAACTGACACCGAAAGACTGCATATATGTTTGCTGGAGGTGGGCTGTGATTTTCTTCGGTGCGGTATTAGAAATAATGAGAGTATTGTGTAGGTCATCTAGTCCAACCCCTTGCTCAAGAAGGAGACCCTAGTTATACCATAACAGCCGGCTGCATAATCCTCCAAGTTTAAATTTAGCTGTACTTTGGGACACGTAAAATAAAGAGACGTGGATGGCACTTTAAGGATTAAGTTCTTTTCCCCTCCTTCTCCCCCCCCCGCTCCGACAAAACCAGCTAATTTGGGATTTGATTCTGGTTTTTAGGTGAAAAGAAATGACAAACGATAAGAACTTCCAACTAGGAAGAATCTTCATTTTAAAAGTATCTCAGTGAAACATGTACTTGCACATGTATTCCACCAGAAGCAATGTTATATGAAAAGATTCTAATATATTAGAAGCTATTATATTATACTTTTGATGAATACAGAATTTGTCAAAATTGTTCTCTGCATGAAAATAAGTGCATTGTGCATGAAGTGCGATAAAACGACGAAAAACTCAGTTATAGCTTAAATGTATGGTAAATGTCAAAGTAAGAATTTGCTACACTAATATCAAAATTTTATATTGCTAGGTTAATTTGTGTAGTGTGAGAGATTACAGATACTGACTAGCTGCCCTAAAGTTTTAACAAGATGTGTAAATGTAATAACATCTAAATATATTCTAAATAATCATTTTTTAAAAAAAAATATGGTCACCTTTGCTGTTTTTAAATGCTAAAAACAATATAGATATATGCAGATGATATAGTCTAGTTGTTTGGAAAGAGAACACTGGCCACTTTATCCCTTTTTTGTAATATTAGTATGTAAAATTCCACAAACTTTTATATAATTCATCAATTTGACAGAATGTTTGATTTGGTAGTACTTTTTTTAAAACAAGTAATAACCAATTTTAGACTAAAAGAAGGTAAGTAAATTAAACAGCTCAGCGCATGAATCAACATTTTGTTATTCAGAGAAAGTGAAATAACTGGCTGCTGATTGTTGTTTGGACAGAAAACAGATACTGAGACACACATACAAACATACACATACAGTATATGTATGTAGTTTATCAAAGTTTTACACCCATCTCGCCTAAGTGACCTTTGAAAATAGCTACATTGAATGAGTTGCACTGCCACTTAAGATTCAATCTGTTGTTTATTTTTTTTCTTGAATCCACAAATGGTGCTGAACATTATGACCAAAAATGTAACTCTATATTTCCGTTCCCTTTGATCCCAGGGATAGCAAAGGAATAAACAAATGATAATTTTACCATGTAATTATTGCAACAGCCCTAAACTACTCTTAAAACATCACCATTTACAATATTGGGATAGAAGAATAAAGAAGATTTGATAGAAAATAATAATAAACTAAAGCTGCAAACTCTTCTCCAAGCCTCCCTTCCCTTTTTACTTTACCTCTCGTTTCTGCCCCTGGAAGCTAAAATAAAAAATTGCTCCTGAGGAACAGTGCTTTTTTTCTAAAAAAAAAAAATGTGCTGGAACTCACACACGTTATACAACCCGCCTTGCCTACCCTACAGGGTTCCATCCAAAAAAGGTGCCGGAACTCCGTTCTGGGCGTTCTATGAGAAAAAAAGCTCTGCTGAGGAGTAAAATGAGGGGAAAAGGAGGGGGGGATGCGTATGTGTCTGGAGCACAAACAGTAGTATCCTTTGAAACATTTTTTAAAAGAATGTGTGTATGTGTGTATGTTTCTATGTATAGGAAGGAACAGACTGTAGTGGGTTCACTTATTCCTCTATGACTGAGCCCATCTGGTGATAGGTTGGCAGTTGTATATTGTTAGAAGTAAGTCTTCATCCTGGTTCATCCAAGCCGGGAATAAATAAGCAAACATGGCGACTGCTTTGGGAAGAAGGTTACAGTTTATTGCAGAAGACAGATGGTCCTTGCAAGAAGCAGCAGAGGAGAAGAAAGAGAGCGAGCACATGGGTAGAAGGGCTTTTATACCCCCTCCCAGCCCTGCTTGGAGTAGTTTCCTGTTCCTGTGACATGAACTTTGAGGCTATTTCTGAGTGTTTTTCTAGGCCTTGATATCTGTGGTTTAATCCCATTATCATATCCTGATTCCCAGGTGATGGGGCTAATGACTCTTAAGAGCTTCTTTTCTCTTGAGATCCCTGGCTCCAAACTTCCTGATGGTTCCACATCTGCATATGTATAAGACTAGCTACTGCTTTGGGCAAAGAGATGAGGCCAGGTTTGGTTTCTGCTTTTCAAAAAATGCTTTTAAAAATCCTTTTGGTGAACAATATCTTTCTTTCTGCCTTTTTAATATTTCCTTCTCTGGGCTAACTTCCCACAATATCCTGGCTATTTTTTTCTTCTGTTCAATCATGTCTGATTCTCAGAAACTTCCAGGGCAAGTCCCTGTGGTTTCTCAGAAGTCCTTTGACATTGTCTCCTTATTAGGCTGAGAGAAAGTGACTGGCCCAAGGTCACCCAATTGACTTTATGCCTCAGGTGGAACTAGAACTCATACTCTCCCAATTCTAGCCTACTACACCATTCTGGTTAGGATATATTCTGTGTATATCCTGTTAGTATTTTCAGTTACATTGACCAACAGGAGGCACCACATGGGATTTTGCCCATGAGGCTAGTCAGATGTTATTTTATGGGCTGAAACCTTCTGGGAATTGAACTCCTAGTTCTGCATAATTAGATAACTATATACAGTGCATATCAATAGTACTATATATTATCTACTGTATAAAAATAGAAAATTCTATTCTGCAGAAGTCATATGCAGAAGTCATGTAAAAGTTGTTATATGAGAACTTTAAAAGAATATGGATTGTACAGATTATTCAGATTTTATCATTTTTTGATACTGCTGAAAAATCAGCATTTCATAAGTTTAATTCCTAATAGAGGGCATATGGACTGTAAAGATCCTTTATGTAGCATTAGTAATGTAAATATATGTAAATGATGTAAAATCAGAATGACCTACTTGTGCAAAGTAACAGGAGTGGAAAAACGTAGGGCTTCTAACAGAAAATTTACAACATGATACAACATCTAACTAGACTAGTGGCCTATTCCCTAGTAATATGCTAAAATCTGAGGAATTTATGATTCTTTGTTCCTACTTCTTCTGGAATTACAACCAATTATCTGAACATTTTTCCTGTTTTCCCAGTTCTTGTTTCAACTTTCCAGATTTCTGCCTTTTGACTAAAAAAAGAAATCTGGGAGAGGAGGGTTAGCAAAATGTGCTAAGGTTTATTCCAGAGAAGTGTGTACAGGTTATCCTCGACTTATGACTGCAATTGAGCCCAACGTTTCTGTTGCTAAGTGAGACATATGTTAACTGAATTTTGCCCCGTTTTACGACTTTTCTTACCACAGGTTACCAAAGGTTGTTAAGTGAATCACTGCAGTTAAGTTAGTAACATGGTTGTTAAGTGAATCTGGCTTCCCCACTGACTTTGCTTTTCCGAAGGTAGAAAAAAGGGGATCATGCAACCCTAGGACACTGCAATCATCATAAATATGAGTCAGTTGCCAAGCGTCTAAATTATGATCATGTGACTGTGCAATGCTGCAAAGGTTGGAAGTGTGAAAAACGGTCATAAGTCACTTTTTTCAGTGCCGTTGTAACTTTGAATGATCATTAAATGAATCCTTGTATTCTGTCCCTTTCTGGCATTACTTTATCATGGAGGCTGTAGTTTAGTGAATGTTGGCTAACTATTGATGACAATTACAATGATCAGTTACATAGAAATCCTTAAACAGCTAATAATCTGAGGAAAATTTCATCTATTCAGTTTAATTAGAAACAGAGAGGGTTTTTTTCTATATTTATTTATCAACAAACAATAAAACAATACAATAGAAAACAACACAATACAAAGAATGAATTCTGAGAAAGTTCAGGGAAATGAGATTTCAAAAAGAGGTTCATTTTAATAAAACTACACAGAGTACAGTTGTAAGGAACGCAGAAAAAAAACTAAACTGTAATTTTTAAAGCTTACGATGATAACAAAAAAGCAAGAGATTTTAAAAATGTAGCATTTACACAAATTGACATGTACTAAGGAGGTTGAGGGACACTAAGTATAGTTTAACCTGAGAACAGACAGTTAAATAGGATGCTTTCTGGGTAGGAAAGAAAATATTTCTGTTTCAGGAGAGAAACAAGACTTTTGGGCATTGTCAAGCTACTTTCAATAGCTTAGCACGGTGAAGATTTATTTTGGACTTTCTCACTTCTGGATTTGGGAAACTGTCAATAATATGTCAGACAGAAAAAAAAATGTGTGCCCAGTTTTTCCCCTCTTCCTGGACTGAAGAGAGGACAATTTTTAGCATTAGTTTATAAAGTTAGGAAAATTACTTAGGTGGCAAATCTGAACATAGGAATTACATATTGTTCTAATAATGTCTGAAGATTTCATCTTTTTTTCAGATTCAGAAAGCTTTTAGAGCCAGGTATAGGAGTGTGCGTGCATGGCTGTATGTATTCTTGCACCATTACTGTAAAGGATGTTGTCAGAAGCCAATAGACAGAAAAAGGAAAGTTTTACTTGATATACGAATATGTAATTTTGGAATGGTTGAAACTGCTTCTTCAAAAGCAATAATAAGAAAAAGATATGAAAGCAGGAAAGAACTCTAGGATTTAAGAAGAGGTAATTTTAATAATTACCTTTAAATTGTTTTATTGTTAAATATATGTTTCATATAATATATTGGAATTAATCTTTGATAGCTGAAGACAAAGTTTTGAAACGCATCCTCTGAAATGCATCCTTGTAATTATTTCCTCAAATTTGTCTCATTTCATCATCAGAATAGAGCTGGAAGGGACTTTGGAGGTCTTCTAGTCCAGCCCCCTGCTCAAGCAGGAGACCTGACTCCAGAAGTGGTGAATGCTCCAACACTGGAAGTTTTTAAGAAGAGACTGGACAGCCATTTGTCAGAAATGGTGTAGGGTTTCCTGCCTGAGCAGGGGGTTGGACTCGATGACCTCAAAGGTTCCTTCCAACTTTATTATTATTATTATTTCAGACAAATGACAATAGTCTCTTCTTAAAAACTTCCAGTGAAGGCAAGCTGTTCAAATGGTTAATCATCTTCACTGTTAGGAAGTTTCTTCTTCATTCCAGGTTGCTTCTCTCCTTGATTAGTTTCCATCCATTGTTTCTTGTCCTGCCCTCTGGTGCTTTGGAAAATAAATTGACTTCCTCCTCTTTGTGGCAGCCTCTCAGATACTGGAATACTGCTATCATGTCCCCCCTCCAATTTCATGATAATTTTTTTAAGTGATTTCTTTTTTTAACTGTAAACCTTTAAAAACCAAACTATTACATCATGTTAATTTATATTTGAAATAATTCCCATAATACCAAAGTAATTAACTGCTTTTCCAAATAATTATTTATATTTAAATAACTAATGTTAAACTAATTGAGGTATTAATTAGAAATTTTACTCCTATTTTTAAACTGATTAGTGTAGATATTAAGTTAATGCAAAAACATACTTCACCCTAAACTGATCTGAATAGGCCAGTCCTATATAATGCTTTATCACCATGCTCCAAATTCCAAATTAAACAAATTATATTTAAGCAATTTATCTATTCTGTATTTTCTAGAGAGATATCTTCCCAATTCCCATTGTATTTATCTATTCATTTATTTGGATATATTGTCCCAGTGCTAAGTGTTATGTTCTGTGTTTATTTCATTCTGCATTACAAAGATTTTTGTTATATATGTAGACAAAAACTATTGTATCTTATGAGAAAGAAAAGGAAGGGACAATAGATGAAGAACAGTTCTGAAGTAATAATCTGTCTAGAACAGGGGTGTCAAACTGCTGACCCGTGGGCCAGATGCGTCACGCTAAAACCTCGCCCACCCCATTCCCGGCAATGGGAAAAAAGTCATGATATATCACGACACGTCACATGACATCACGAGTTTGACACCTGTGGTCTAGACCATTTTATGCTTTGAATAGGGGATGGGAAATGTAACAGTCAGTTTTGGTATTTGATATTATATTTCTTACATTGTTCTTTTTGTCGCAAGTGCCTTTTATAATATGCGTCAGATGCTGTGTCTTCTCTCACTTTGTATAATTTTCAGTACATTGGAGAGCTCAAAGCTCTTTGAAATAATTTTCTGGAAATGTTCATCCTTTTCCACTCCATTCATGAATTCTTCTAAGGTCAGTTCCCCTATTATGAAAACAATATACATTTCTTTAGAGTCAAAGGTTTGTAGACTGACTTTTTCTGTCTTGGAATTGGGGAAAACACTATCATCACCTCTACAATATTTATTACAGATAGTCCTTGAGTTACGAATGTAATGGAGCTTGCCCATTACGGTTGTAATGTTAACTGAATCATGTTAAATGAACGAGCTCCATCTCTCTTCTTCCCAATGCATTCATTAATCAAATGTGCAAGTTGTTAAAAGCACATGAAGTATCTCAGGAGTGGTGAAGACCATGGGAGCCCTAGTGCAAGGACAAGACCACAGCCTCCAGCCACCAAAGGCCTCTCCTCACCCACTGAGATATCCCATGCTCCTCTTTCCACCCCTTGGGGTCCCCATAGCTGCTTGGGCTTTCTCTCCACCCGTCACCAATCACCCACTTACTTTGGGAAGATCTCTACAGCTCAAGTTGTTGCAAAGTTGTTTTTCTTAGTTCTTGCATTCTTACACACACTTCCATCCTCTTTGGAAAAGAGTTTTTGTGTGGAACACGGAAGCGTATGTAAGAATGCGAGATTTATCACATCTCTTGTTTTGTCCATGTGTGCCTTCTGCATATAGTTTCCTAATAGCCAGAGCAGCAGCACCATTGCTGGGTTTCCTGAGCCCTTGCAGAGGCAGTGCAGCTGCTGGGTGCCATGCCTGGGAGTCCCACACCATCCGCACTCGCTTCCTGTACTGCCTTGGGTGCTGAGGCCCTTGTTCAACCAGGCGGAGAAGCCCTGGGCTGGCCCCTACCCTTCCCCATTGAGCCTCAGCGTCTCTCAAAAGTGAGCGTGGCCCTACCCTGCCACTTGCTGGAGTGCCAAACTTGGCCGCATCTTGCCAATTGTGTCATTGCAGAGCTGGGTAGAGAAATAGAGATATTGGCGCAAGAAAATTTGAAGTGGTGTGCCTCTTGCTTGTCAGGCGCACTCTAGTAGAGATCTGGCAGGCATAGAGATGCCTGAGGGCCGCAAGGGGAACCCTGAGTGAGGAGACCCTCTTGAAGGTGGGAGCAACCGGATCTCTGACATAGTGTGCCCGGTAAGCGAAGGGTACAGGGCAGCTGGTGCACCAAGCTCTCCATTTCTCTATACAACTCCACGGTGTTGCAATTAGCGAGATCTGAGTGGGTTCAGCACTCCAGCAAATGACTTCAGCTTTGGAGATCTTCCCAATTTAAGTGAGTAATTGATAATAGGTGCAGAGGAGCATATGGAATGTGGTGGGCGACCAAAGCAGACCCAGTGTCTCTGGAGCCCTGGCAGGGCAGGATTGGGGGGAAGAATTGGCAGGGAACATGTTGTAGCATGTCTCCGGTTGGTCGTAAGGTGAAAAACCGCTGTGGTGCTGCAATATACGTAACTTGGGACAGTGTCATAAGTACTTTTGGCGGGAATGTTGTAACTTTGAACCTTTGCTAAGTGAACTGTCATAACTCGAAAACTACTTGTTAAAAATAATATAGTTGCCCAACAATATCTCCAATTTGTAGAGAACCAACTATTCCATTTATTTGAAATTGCATTTGATGCATTTCTGAATCCTGAACTTCCATCTGTAAAATAACCCACATAAGAACTAGTTTGTTAGATGAATAGAGCAGACTTCTTCAATCTTTTGCATGACATTCTAATAATTAAAGGAAATTATGTGGAGAGCCCTAGACTGAGGAAGGCTGGAGATACTGCTTAGATATGCACAGCTATGTGACTATGCTTCAGGGTGGGAAATGGAGATAATGAAAACTGGGGAAAGAAACTCTTAAGCTCTAAGTAAATGTTCAGATAGATAGTTCAAACTCCTTGCTTCCTCAAGCCGCTTTTACTGAAACAATAAAAATGCAGAAGAAAAATATATTTGTCTTTGTGGGCCTATCTAATTTGAATCTCAGTTATTAGTTTCATTTTAATGTGTCAAAATAACGAGTCTCTCATCTTCCTTTAGCTCTGCATATTTATTCCATTCTGATCAGTTTTATATTCCAAGGAATAGTGTATATGAAAGTTTTTCTTAAATATTTCTTTTTGGAATTGGTTGTTGCGCTTAGGGGGTTAATGAATGTGATGCTGAACTGACAATAAACTGAGATTTATCATTACAATAGAGCTTAACTTAAAAAAAGCAGATCTCCCTAACATAAAACCAAAGCAAGAATATCTTAGGTAATAATGCAACTGAAGAATGCTAGGTACAATTATCCTGTTCCATCTGGATAAAAGTATAGCTTGCGACATTTCAAACATTCATGTTTCTCACTTTGATTCTCATGGCAAGATTCAGCACTTTGCTTCTAAAAAACACAGAATATATAGTTTATCAAACAGTTGTTAGTTTATTAAACAGTTGTTTTTATATTTATCCCTGTGTTCAACTACTTTTCTCAACATATATGATTGAATATATTTATAACTATCTAGCTGTCAATAATCACTTCTGGTAGGATATCCTGGATCAAATGCAAAAACAAAATAGTTTTGCAAGGCAATTAATTACAGTACAGTTAACTTGTTAGAATCTCTGTAAACCAATTTAATAATAATAATAATAATAATAATAATAATAATAATAATAATAATAATAATAAAGTTGGAAGGGACCTTGGAGGTCATCAAGTCCAACCCCCTGCTCAGGCAGGTAACCCTATACCATTTTGGACAAATGGCTGTCCAGTTTCTTCTTAAAAACTTCCAGTGTTGGAGCATTCACCGCTTCTGAGGCAGGTTGTTCCACTGGCTAATTGTTCTAACTGTCAGGAAGTTTCTCCTTAGTTCTAGGTTGCTTCTCTCTTTGGTTAGTTTCCATCCATTGCTTCTTGTCCTGCCTTCAGGCACTTTGGAAAATAGCTTGACTCCCGCTTCTTTGTGGCAGCCCCTGAGATATTGGAACACTGCTATCATGTCCCCCCTCGTCCTTCTCTTCATTAAATTAGACATACCCAATTCCAGCAACTGTTCCTTATATGTTTTAGCCTCCAGTCCCCTAATCCTCTTTGTTGCTCTTCTCTGTACTCTTTCTAGAGTCTCAACATCTTTTTTACATCGTGGTGACCAAATCTGGATGCAGTATTCCAAGTGTGGCCTTACCAAGGCATTGTAAAATGGTATTAATACTTCACGTGATCTTGATTCTATCCCTCTGTTAATGCAGCCCAGCACTGTGTTGGCTTTTTTAGCAGCTGCAGCATCCTGCTGGCTCTGAGGTCCCTCTCACAGTTACTACTATTGAGCAAGGTACCCCCTATACTATACCTGTACATTTGGTTTTTTTTGCCTAAATGTAGAACCTTACTTTTTTCACCATTGAATTTCATTTTGTTAGATAGCGCCCAAATTTAATAAAATTTGCTCAACAAAGAATTCAAAAATAAAGAGTGAAATGAATGAACCAAGCTTTTCTCCATTCTCTTTCTCTGCTGCCTTCGATTTCATCTTGCTGCAAACACACAGTGAGATCAAACCATACAGTCTGAATGGCTCTTTGAATTAAAAAAAAATTCAACTTTTGCTTTGTACACTGTCCATCATATAGTAATCTTCTTATCTAATTAGATCAATTTCAACCAGTTATAATATTTCTGAAGTATATACAGTACATGTGGCTAACTCTATAGATATATCAACAGAATGCTTTTACCAAATTGCAAAGTTATTTCAAAATAATGAAAATAAAGATTTCAAGATGTATTTATTCTTACCATCATTGTTTACATCTATCTTCTGAAAAATCAGGTTTGTCAATTCTTCAGGAGTCATGTCTTGGTTGTTATTGATGGTTTGAATAGCCTAAATAAATAAGAATGCAAGACTAACTACATTCATATTGCAAATATAAGAGGTAGCTTTTGTATACTCTGCACTTGAGGCATAGTTAGAAAAGCAATCCAGTTAAATCAACACTGAAAGCTAATCACATTATTTAAAAGAGACGAAAACTTTAGAGATTATTAACATAGTTTGTGTTGAAATGCATATCACAGTGTTTTGATATTTAATTTAAAAAAACTATTAATACTATTCTACTGCTTTTAATTTTTCATTGCAGCTGAAGAAATTAAGATGGTGATTGAATGCCTCAGTATTTATCCATGTAGAAACACCATACGTTTACTAAAATACTATATGTGGAGGAGCCTGTGGAGATGACCCAGAGGCTACAGCTGGCAGGTCAAAAGTATTCTGGCAGAGTTAACATCTCTTCTAAAATCACTACACTGATTACCAGTAAGCTTAGCGGGTCAGTTCAGAATACTGGCCAATACTTATGAAGTCTTCCATAATATAGCTAATATCTATTAGGCATTGTATGCCAGCATTGAATCTGTCCCTTATAAGAGCTAATCCAACTTCAGAGGTAAACAGAACTCTTTGAAACTCTGTCATGAGACATATGCTCAGCTCCAAATCTCTTTTTACAATTCATATATTGGTTTACACTGTTTCATATTTTACATCGTTATAATCTGCTGTATAGGCTCTTCCTGTTGGGGCACACTATAAAAACATTAATAAATACAGTAAGAAGAAAATAGAAGCATAAAGTTGGAACGGGACCATTTAAGTCAATGCAGGAATCCAAATCAAAACATGCATAACACATAGAAGCCTAAATTATGAGCACTCCACTGCAGAAATCTTCTGAATGTTTGAACTGGCTTTTCTAAAGGGCCAAATTAGGTATAATAACTGAGACAAAATTCTGGCCATAGAAATGACGATCAGAAATAATTCAACCTGAACATAATCTAGGTGGCCTTAGTTTTTGCTTGCTTAGTTCTTAATGACCTTTATGCTGGATATTTGTTTTTGTCTCTGTTCTGTAATTCCATTCTTTAATAAATAAATAATTAAATGTTAGAAGGCTAAAAATACCAGATATGGTGCACTGTTATTTTGTTCCCATTTATGATAATATTTTCTTGCACTACATGAATAAAAAATGAACTTGGGAAAGAGTTTAAAATACAAAAAAACTACGTTAAGTAGTTTAAGTAGTTTTCTTGTCCCACTGTTATAGAAAAATCACTCGTACATACAAACATTCAACTCTTGGTGTTTCCTTCTTAAATATATGTGATTATTTGAACAAGAAGCTGTCCATCGGCATATTAAGGAACACACATAATTTGTCCCAGGAACTCTCATATTTTTGGGGTTTTGTTTTAATTCAAGTCTTAAGTTGGATATTCTAGAAAAGAAATTAGATTAATTGCTGCCCTAAGTGATACAATAATTTTTTAGGAGGGTTTTAAGATACCCTAGATTGGAATCACAGTTAGTCTTATATATAGCAATAGCACTTAGACTTTATAGCCCTCTCTAAGTGCTTTATAGCCCTCTCTCAGCGGTTTACAGAGTTAACATATTGCTCCCAAAAATCTGGTCCTCATTTTACCAACCTCGGAAGGATGAAAGGCTGAGTCAATCTTGAGCCGGTCAGGTCAAACTCCTGGAAGTGAGCAGTGAGTTAGCCTGCAATACTGCATTCTAACCATTGCTCCACCAAGGCTCTTTGATATATAGGAAGGCTTTTTCTTATGAAAAAAAGCTTAGGAATTATGATCCCTACATGAAAATAAACAGTTTTACTGTTTATGGCTAAACAGTTATTCTGTTTGCAAATATATGATTAAGAATCTCTGCCTTGCCCTTTCATATCTGTTTAAAACACAAAGAATTATAGTAATTGTGATACTGGGCACCTGGTATAAGAATGAACACATAAAAGATAGTTGCATTTTTCCCCAGTTTCTTTGAATAATATGTAAAACAGCTCTGTTACTCAGTTCGTCCCATGAGCAATGAAACACTTGCCCCATCTACAAAGTTTGGTTCAATCCTTTCCACTATTGTGTTTCATCTCTAAATGTACTAAAATGTTTGGTTGTGATCACTCAGCACTACCTTATGTAAAGCAGCTCCTTTGAATGTTCTTGAGCTAGATCAGGGCTTTTCAACCAGTGGTACGGGTTCCACCTGTGGTACATTGGCACCTGGCAGGTGGTACACGACCATCCTAGAAAAGTAGTAGCGGGGAGGGGAATGAGCTGAACCGGTGGCAGCACCGCACAAGCCTGAGCTAGAGACGGCTGGAGCTGCAGAGCTGTCAGGGCTCAGTGGAAGCCCCAGGATCAGCGCTTCTTCGGGGCTGTCAGGGCTCAGTGGAAGCCCCAGGATCAGCGCCAGGCTCCAGCTGGAGCTCGGCACTGATCCTGGCATTTCTGCTGAGCCCAGAAGAAGTGCCGATCAGCTGGAATGTTGCAGCATCTCCAGGGTCTTGTGATTTACATTCAGATGCTTGGCAACTGATTCATATTTATGACGGTCACAGTGTCCCAGGGTCATGTGAAGTGACCAAAACCTGCTGCAATCACCCAGCAGATGGGGGGGGGAATAAAAACCAAACACCCCCCACCCCACCCCCGCTGCCAATGCTCACAACAATGAAAACCTCAGACAGGAGGAAGAGCGCCGCCGGGTGGGCAGGCAAATGTCTTGCTCGGCTGTGGCTTGAGGGGCAGTTTTTTCAGTGCCATTGTAACTTCGAACAGTCACTAAGGGAACTGTTGTAAGTCGAGGACTACCTGTACTTTATCACTTTTTTCCTTTTTTGGGGGGGGTCATCAAGTTTTTGACACCTTGCTAGGCGACTGGTGGTACTCGGATATTGCCATATCCTAAAAGTGGTACAATGGGTGAAAAGGTTGAAAAGCCCTGAGCTAGATTACTTTCCCAAAATACCAAGAGCCAATAGCAGCTTTGGATAGTTTCAGTCTCACCTAATGGAAGTGAGGAAAGCTCAGTGTAGATATGTATTGCCTTTGTCTCTGAGACAGCAAAGAAATCATGTGATAATTTGGTCATATATATTTTTTAATAACAATTGTTAAATCAGTCAAAACATCAGCATGTTCACAATATTAAAATCCCATAGAATGATCCATCCTTGCAAATTTGTGCATTTACTCACCATTAATATGCTTATTACTTCTTTTTTGTCAATTGTTCCGCTCCCATCAATATCATAAAGTTTAAAATACCATTTCAATTTTTGGTCAATTTTCCCACGTATCACCAGATTTATAGCAGCTAAAAGCTCCAAATAGTCAATAAATCCATCCTTTAAAAAAAAAGGGGGGGGGAATGTGGGATAAGTATATTTCAAAGTATATGAAATTGCATTTATTGTAACAATAATATTAATAAGAGGATAACTGGTTGCAAAAATAATTAAGGATGTTTTGATGGCTTCTCCATCCTGTAATTTTCTTGCTACAGAAGATTCTCCCATTCAGAAAGAAGGGAAAAGGTCAGTAGAAGACCAGAAACAGAAAAAAAAAACTCACTGTCTATCCATAGATCATGATAATAATAATAATGTGGTACAGACACTTCCTCTCTGTATCACCACTTCAGACTGCCCACTAGATTTTAAAAAGTAGAGGTAGTAAATATCAGAAACTTTGCTGCTGTTACAGTAAACCAGAATTGTTCATTATGAAATGGCAGTTCCACATCAAGAGATGTTTCTAGCACTGAGAAGAACAACCTCATTGTCTCATTCTACTGCAGCTCAAATTTCTGTTAAAGCAATTTTACAAAAAGCACATTGTCAATAATCTAAGTGATGCTAGCAGAGTGTGTAGTTGATAGCAGTTGTTTGCTCCATGTGAAAAATAGCAATGTAAGTTGTTCATCTCTTTTCTTGAAAAGGCTAGTCATATCAGGTATGTCATGGAATTTTCACAAAAAAAGAGCACAATGCTGAGGAAAAAAGATCAATCTTTATTTAATGATTATGGGTGCCTGCTTTGCAAGAAAGAGGAATCCTGAACAATAGAAAGGAAGATAACTGTATACATTTTAGGGTTGAGGGCGAGACATGTGAAGGAGCTGATTTAGGGACACAGTTTGAGCAAGTGAGATAGGTGTTTAAACAAAGAAAAATGTATTAGCAAACAAAGCTGCTGAGAATTCCATTGTTAAACGGATGGATATCTGATCTTTCACCCATTTCGTAGATGAACTTATTTTAGGTGAGGAATATTCATTATTTTCTTTTTGATAGGATTAAAAAGCTTTTTGGGTAGCAGAAACATAGCCAGTTATGAGTTATGCATTAGCCAAGGATGGGAAGGAGTTTGGAGAAGATTCTGTAGCTTTATTATTATTATTATTATCCATCACAATTGATTCAGTACTTTTGATTTATTTTATTTTCAGGCATTTGATACCCTATCCTATCAGTGCTTATTCTATAAAAGATTCCAGGGTATTCCATTAAAATGTACTCACATATAAAGATATATAAAACTGTGCCGCGGTGGCTAATCCAAACTTCATTGCAATACGTTGATGAAAAAGATGCAGAGTAGGTCAACAATAGGTAAGTGGCAAAAACTAAGGCTTGAATACACAGTCAAGTACTGGATCATCAGAAACAAAAGAAGAAAGCATCAAGGCCCTGGTGGAAAGTCAGAGTTTAATAGGAAAGTACAACAGAGACCAATGGATGGTGCCACACTCAAAATCTCAGATATTTCTACTCCAACAAACAGCATGCAACGATTGTTATCGTTGAAACGTTATGGGATTGTTGAAATAAAAGTTTTCATCCTGGTTCATCCAAGCCGGGGATAAATAAACAACATGGTGATTGCTTTAGAAAGAAGGTTGCAGTTTATTGAAGAGCCAGAAAGATGGTTCTTGCAGGAGAGAAAAAGAAGGCTGAGCACATGTGGGAAGTAGGTTTTTATAATCTCTGAAGCCTTTTTTCTCCTGTTTTAGGCTTTGTATTTCCTATGTCACGTATTCTGACCTGAGTCTGGGTGTGCCTTTCTGGTATTCTTGATGGTGATGGGTTAGTCCTATTATCATACCCTGCTTCCCTGGTGATGGGGCTAATGACTCCTAGAGTTTGGGTGGGGTATGCAGATTTTAGGTGTCTTTGTCTTCTTGATCTCCTAGTTGGGGCCTTTCTGATAGTTTACATCTGCATTTGTACAGGGATGGCTTCTGCTTGGGACAGAGAGACTTGGGGACAGGGTTGGTTTCTGCTTTTAAAATCCTTTTGAGGAAATATATTTTTCTGCTCTTTTAATCTTTCCTTTTCTGGGGGGGGGCTGACTTCCCTCAGGATGATATTTATCTTTGGCACACAACACTAGAAAGCTAGTTCTTGTGCAAAAGGAGCAGATGCAACAGAAGGAGGGGAGGGAAGCAAATGTTTTATTTTGCACTCACCTACTCTAGTGACCTAGAATTGGTCAAGCAACAATCCAGGATTGATTGTACTGGAATCTTTTGTTTCAAGTCTTTTAAAATCTACTGTTTGCTGGGCCAAATTGCCTTGGGCAATGCTAATTGACAAACTGCCACCTAAGTGTTCGTTTCTTTGATTTGTATCGTCTTTTGTCTGGAGTATCCTTCTCTTTTCATTTTAGAATGCCAGGTATGTAGTGCGATATGCTCATTTTCTTTTTCAGATATAATTCCTGGGGTCTCTTTAATGGTTCTTTTGGAACCATAAGTAGACAGGTTACAAGCAATCACATTGAATTTAGTGGAGAAATACATTTGCAGGATTAAATCCTTAATAATACCATCAAATGTATAGCAAAAATAGCTTTTTATCTAATACTTGTTAATTGGATGACATCTTGGATATAAAAAAGAAATGACTGATTCCATAGGGAATGTCAGCGTTGTGACAACAGAAGAAACTGTAGCCATTTTACTTTTGTTGTTTATTGAAACTTTCCACTCTGTAGCTGGGGATTTTTCATATAGATAGAATAAGGGGGAAGGGAGAGGTATGAAGGTTCTTAGTTAGTCATAACAATTGCAGCTGCATTTTTAATCAAGGTTGTTGTGAGCAAAGAATATTGGCAGTAGGAGGGTGGTGGAGAAAAGCCCGCGCTTATTTGTCATTGGGGAATGTGATGTGTGACAGCTTGGTTTGGGGTGGAAATTATAACTTGTAACTTTGTATGAGGGGAGGGAACTTTCAGTTTTGGGTTCAACTATGTAAGTGCTGATATCTTATTTCCAAATAAAATGTTCTTGAAGAAACATTTTTTGCCTTGAAGTTCTTTTGACTGGCTTCATTTATCAGAATCATGACAGGGATACAATTGTGACACAATTTATTTATTTTATTTATTTATTTTTTAGATTTATATCCCGCCCTTCTCCTTGCGGACTCAGGGCGGCTAACAACCGGATAAAAATACAAAAATATCACACTACAAATTTAAAAAGTTAATTAAAAGGGAAATATTAGTAATTGGTCTAATTAAAATTATAATTAAAACCCCTCTAAAAGTTTCCCCTAGGCCAGTCCCGCAAGCTGGAATAACCATGTCTTAAGGGCGCGGCGGAAGGAAGGGAGATCAGGGATCACCCTGATCTCTGGGGGTAGTTCATTCCAGAAATTGTTGAACTCTGAATGATGATAAGTCCAAAGCAAATTTGTCAACAACTTGCAAAGAAAATGTCAGAGTATGTAAGTATGGCTGGACAAAGAGCAAGCTATGTGCATGAGACAGAAAAGGCGCATATTCAAAAGTGGATCTGATGTATAGTTTAATCAGAATAAAATAAACTATTCTGACATACAATTTGTGCCTCCCATCATGGAATTTAAATATTTACAGTTTAATATTTGTTGATTTCTTTTATCAAATCATTTTTCTGAAAGAGCATTTTTACCATTTTTTGTGAATTTTTTTGAATTTTAAGAGATTATAAGAATAATATTGCAGAATAGATAAGTCCATCAATACCACTGGACTGCTACACAGCTACTGGGAGCTGACATCCAGCAACTTCTGCAAAATTGCAACTATTCTGTTCCTGAAAAGCATTGTTGTGAGAGCGAATGAAAAACTGTGGCTGATTTATGAGGTCCGCAAGATGCTGAAAGCACGGAATATGGCTTTCAAATCTGGTGACACGCTGGCACTTAGAACAGCCAGAGCAAATCTGAAAAGTGCCATAAAAGGTGCAAAGCAAGCCGATTGCCAGAAAATTCAGAACTTTTTTCAAGACCCAACAAACACCAGGCGAATGTGGCAAGGGATCCAGGCCATTACGGATTATAAGATGGCTCCATCAAGATGCAAGGATGTCCTCAGGGAATGCGCAGAGGTGCTGGCTTGTGTTCTCACAGATATTTTCAACCTTTCATTGCAGCAGGCAGTGGTCCCATCGTGTTTTAAGATGGCCATCATCTTGCCAGTACCAAAAAAGTCCACAATTACAGGCCTCAATGATTACCGTCCAGTTGCACTGACATCCACCATTATGAAATGCTTTGAGAAGCTGAGAAAGGACATTATTGTATCTAGCCTCCCGCCAGCATTTGACCCGCTTCAGTTTGCCTACTGACCAAATCGCTCTACGGAGGATGCTATTTCTTCCTTTCTCCATCTGAGCTTGAAGCACTTAAGAGGAAAGAAATACTCACGTGCGTTTGTTGTTTGTCGACTTCAGTTCGGCATTTAACACAATCATTCCCCAGCATCTAGTAGACAAAGTGGGCCTTTTAGGCTTAAACACTCCTTTGTGCAACTGGATTCTTGATTTTCTTACCAACAGGCCCCAATATGTGCGAGTTGGAACAAATACCTCTAATACCATCTTCTTGAACACAGGTTCTCCTCAGGGCTGCGTCCTAAGTCCGCTGCTGTTCATCCTGTTGACCCATGACTGTTGTGCTAGGTTTGCCACCAACCATATTGTGAAGTTTGCAGATGATACAACAGTAGTGGGCCCTATTCAGGATGACAAGGTGGAAGCTTGCCACAGGGAGGTTGAGGGGTTGGTGAACTGGTGTAAGGAAAACAGCCTAGTTTTAAATACTGGAAAAACCAAAGAGATCATTGTCGATTTCAGAAAAGGAAGGCACAGCTACACTTCTCTGTGCATTAATGATTCACCTGTGGAGATGGTTACCAGCATCAAATTCCTGGGTGTGCAGCTAACGAGTAGGCTGGCTTGGTCGCTCAACAGTGAGAAACTAGTGAAGCGGGCTCAGCAGCACCTGCATTTTCTACGTCGCATGAGAAAAGCACATCTTCCTTCCTCTGTCCTGACCACTTTCTACAGGGGGACGATCGAGAGCATCCTGTTATACAGCATCACAGTCTGATTTGGAAGCATCACTGCTTCAGACAGGAAGGCGGTGCAGAGAGTGGTGAGGATGGCCGAAAAGATCATTGGCAGCTCCCCTCAAGCGTTGCTTGACCAGGATCCGTAAGATTATCTGGGACACTACACATCCTCTTCATGACCTGTTTTCCTTGTTACCTTCTGGGAGGAGGCTTCGTGGTATCCATAGCAGAACATCCAGATTCAGCCATACTTTCATTCCATACAGCATTAACCTTGTGAACTCTCAAGCTTCCTCCTTCCGTTATATATTCAAGATGGACAGTATTTAATATTTATTTGTTATGTATATGTAGGGGTGTGGGTCTATACATATGTTGTACATAGTATGTTTAGGTATGTGCCATGTATGTGTTTCACTTTGAGAGCGGGCAACTAAATTTCATTTTTGATGTGTGCCGTTGTGCCCACAGTAAACAATAAAGACAATAAAGGTTATCTTATCTTATCAATCAAATCTGGTTCAACTTTACTACCGCTGAGTATTACCAACTGCGAAGAGTCTCATTTTGCAATTTGTAAATTGCAAAAAATAGATGTATTAAATATGTGCAAATTAACTCAAGTCTTGCTAAAGTCTGGCGGTTGTTTTCAGTACAGATATGGAAGAAAAGTGGGCACAATTATATTAAATGGATAGATAGACAGACAGACGGATAGATAGATAGATGGATTTATTTTAGAAATATAGAGAGCTAATTTTTATCCCACCTTTATTATTTTTATAAGTGACTTAAAGCAGTGAACATATATAATACACCTTCTTCCTCCTATTTACCTCACAACAACTATCCTATGAATGGGTTAGGCTGACAGAGAGTGACTGGCCCATATGCATGGCTAGCTTTTCTGCTATATGACAGCCAGAACCACAAATTGCCTATCTCTATGGTAAAGGTATAAGCTCAGAATCAAATCTTTAGACTGCTTGGTTACTATTTCCCACCCCACCCAAAGATCAATTTCTGGGGCAGGAAAAGATCATTTCCCCATTACGGCATGCATGAAGTCAATTGGAATGTTGAATGCATAGCTGTTAAAGCTGTCTTTCCCAGAATGACATTAATCAGCAGCATCTTCATCAAACTGCCCTGACACCAAAATGATGATTTGAGTGTGTGGGTATATTATATAAATGTCACAATTATATATTTGTCTCAATGTCTGGGATAAAACTATATGGTATTTGCATGATAACATTATAGTACACACATTTGCTCCTCTCAACCTCTCTGTTATATTCTCAAGACTTCATTCAGTCCTGCTCAGTCCATGCCACGGCAGTGCCAATCACCTTGTCTACTGCAGTTAAGCAGAGGTGGTGAGCTTTTGCAGGACTCCCTGGGACTGTGAGTCCAGAGTTTTATGATGACTGAATTGATTATTATTACTTAAACTTAATTTTGTGAGTGTTTGACTTTATTTGTGCACGGGTTTTATGAGTACTCTGCATGCTCATACAAGCACACCTTAAAAGGAACATAGGTCTCAACAGATGACACTTTTTAATACATATAGTCTTCACTTAACAACGGCTCTATTTAGTGACCATTCAAAATTATGACAGCACTAAAAATGTAACCTTAGGAGTGATCCTCATACTTTCAATTATCTTAGTGTCCCTCAGTCAGGTGATCATAATTTGTGAGCATGACAGCTGGCTTTCACAAGTAGAGTCAATAGGCAGTGAAATTGCAAGTTGTGAACATGTATTGTCTTGCTTAACAACCATATCATTTAGCTATAGAATTGCCAGCCTCAATTATGGTTCTTAAATGGGTAGTACCTATATATGAGGACTATTAAATATTTATTTATTATTGTTTTTAATTAATATCAAAAAATAGAAATAAAAAGAGAAAAACAAACATAATGACAGACAAATGTTGTCAAAGAACATATAAACAGTGCTTTAATTAAACAGATTTTTAAAAATACAACAAAGGAAAAACTATGATATAATTCTATATATACTTATCTAATGCAAATATACAGTAAATCTAGTACGTATATACTGTATTTCTAAAACATTTATGCAACTATTTTTTTTTCAACTTATACTGTGCATAAATGAGTGCCATATTTCACTATACTTGTTTATACACAGTCCATGTCTACAGGCAATCGAATCATAAGTGGCAAGTACAATCAGGCCTTCAATAGGACAATTAAATGTTATTATTAACAATTGTATGCATGAAACTTTTTCACTGTGTGTATTAGAAATTATAATCAGTTTAAAATATACTTTATCCAAATAGGCCAAAATTAGAAATCACTAAAGTTGCCCTAGCCAAGTGAATCATAATGAAAATTTATCAGTTCATCTTAGATCAAGACAAACATCAAATATTATTCATTGAAAACGTAAGCTACAGGAAGAGAAGTCTGAGAAATTTTCACATTAAATTAATTTTAGTCTCCTGCTCAAGTGCAGCAGTGTAATATAGTAGGTTAGTGTAGGCCAAATAAAATCTGAGGATACTGTCCTAAACAGTGTTAGCTGGATGGTAATGGAATCCTAGGAGCTAGGACTGTAACCCCCAGACTTGTACTTGTCAATTTTTAAGAATTATAGTTTCTAGAATTCTAGAACAGCCAGTTCTACATTGGAGCTCACTATTTGCAAGAGAGTGTAGCATGAGGAATGTTACAATAAAAACACATGCTGTGTGTATTTTGTGTGTGTGTGTGTGTGTGTGCATCTTTTGTGAATCTATGCATATGAATAAGCAATAAAATTATGTGAGTTCAGGGGTAGACAATCTCATTGGTGCCAGCCAGTGAGTGGGTAGACAATCCATGGAAATATTTTTAAAAATGACAGTGATGATGATTTAAAGCCTCCCAGGGTTGCCTTATATGGGAGATGGGCTGCATAAAAAATAATAAATAAAAATAAAAAATGAATAAAAAAAATAAAAAAACTAAATTTGAAATCACGTGCTGCATAAGAAGTAGTCCTAAATATATACTGATTTTGCTTCTGTTTTTTTATCACATTTCAGGACATGATACATATAGTTTGGCTTTATGGTTAGATGAGTGGAGCCTTCATATCAAGAAAAGAAGACCCAACCTCAACAGTTTAAGAGTAAACAGCATAATATGTTTTCTCCAGTTTTATAACTCTGTGCCTAACCAAAACTCTTTTTCCAGGATCTCTGCAACAGTTTCAATGCTAAGAAAAAGTAATGAGAGCTAACTGTGGTTCATATGAGTCACATTATTTTGAAACTTCATAAATGATTAGTGATATTATTTTTTCTGCTGAAGTTCTGCTTTTCTTTAAGCTCTTCTCATTACAAAGTATTATCTGCTAAGATCAATTTCTAATATTCTATTGTCACATTTTCAAAAAAATAATAATTAATGTGTAAATCAAGTATACTATAAGTCTCGGTGAAAGCAGTATAGTTGCTGGGCCTGTGGAAATATTGCTCATAAGTCTACCTTATATTCTTAAACTTATCTTTTATGGCAGATTGTATCTTCCAATAATAATGGTTGGCATTAGTATCTTGTAATTTGTCTGAGCTAAGATTACACTTGACTTTAGCCCAAAGGCTGACATTAAGTCAATAATCCCCAAAGCACAAGTCAATCAATCATTCATACTTATTTAATATGCCTAGTTTTTTTCCAGGAAGACAATTTAAAAAGTTTTATGAATACATTATGTATGATGAAAGAAACTGTCACAAATAAATTGTAAATAAACAAAATCGTTTTTTAAAGTGTGTATCATTAGAAAAGCAAGCCAATATAAAACAAGTGAGTAAATATGATGCAACTACATTTGGAATATTATGTACAGTTCTTATTGTATTTCAGAAAGAATATTGTACAGTAGTAATTGGATAGAATTAGAAAAAGATAAATAAAATTTTAGGAATGAAATATTACAACAACTGGGCAAAGTGACCAAAGGACTTACTCTACAAGTATGATATGATTATGTATGGTGGGCTCCAAAATTTCAAAGACTCATGTGACAAATTCATGAAGATTAATCATGAAGCATATTGGTTGATTTTAATAGTTAATAGCTCTCTACAACCTCTAAAATTGAAGGCATAGAGCTGGCAACCGTAGTTAAAGATGGCAGTCACTTAATTCTGTGCATCTCACAGATATCTGACCAATGTATAAAGCAGGGGTAGTCAACCTTGGCTCTTTTATGACTCGTGGATTTCAATTCCCAGAATTCCTGAGCCAGGAATTCTGGGATTGGAGTCCACGAGTCATAAAAGAGCCAAGGTTGACTACCCCTGGTATAAAGCAACAGATGAAAGTAGATAGGCCTTTGTTGAAAGTAATCTTTTAATTATTTTATTTATTCATTTTTCTTTAAAAAATAATCGAATCAGAAAATCCAGTTAACATGAATATTTGAAAACACACTGATAATCATTTATGAAATTCTGCCAGCTTGAGAGGCTGTTTTCCTTTTTTGGCTTTTTTCCTTAGATATCCTGTTTTGCATATATTAATATAAACTGCTAGCATATTCTGGGAATGGTATTTTTTCCAATGTATGAGATATCAGGATAACTATCAGCTATAAAATATATTTTTAAGCACTGATAAATTAAAACCCTGTTAAACAGGCATATACTCTTCTGGCTACATTTATATCCTGCAGAATCAATCTGGAAGGAATTGTAAATCAAATATGTCAGACTTAAGATTCCAAAATGTTCTGTATACAATACATGAAAAACAGCACACAATTACCTAAAACTATGCACTATAGATATAACTCTTACCTTATTTGTATCAAAAATATTGAATACTTTCTCAACATAATTATTTGCCAGGGTAGTTGAATTTTCAAGACCAAGGATGTTCTTGCATTCATACATGGTGAGTTGTCCAGATGGGCATTCTTTCATGAATTTTGCATACCATTGGTAATTTTCCATAGCCATCATTTCTTCCATTGATTCATTAGCACCCATTTGGAGGCAATGAATCTGTCCTTCCTTCTTAAATTTTTTCCACGAACACTTTCCCTCACTGCAGTGGCTCAACTTTAACTGGAATAAAAGGAACTCCAACACATGTAACAACTGTAAGCATCTTAAGATCACTATAGGTTTAGTTTAAGTAAAAATAGAAGTGGGATTACCTTCAGCTCTACTAGTTAATATAGATACTTCTTTTATAACATTAACACTCCTAAGGGAAATAGATATGCGTTGCTCTTAAAAATAATTCATGCAGAAATAGGTATTATGATGATTTGATTACTAATCAAGATTATATTTTGTATGTCGAGAAAAGAAAATCTATCCATTATATTTTTAAAACTACTAATTAAAAAGGGTTCTACATGGGAAGAAGGTTATGTTGGGGCAGAAACAATATTAACTATATTTACTAAAAATCATTTCTTTAAATATTTCTCTTTTTCTTATTTTTGAACATAATAGAATAACAGAGTTGGAAGGAACCTTGGAGGTCTTCTAGTCCAACCCCTATAGGAAACCCTACATCATTTCAGACAAATCACTTCACCATTTCAGTCCAATCTCTTCTAAAAAACTTCCAGTGTTGGAGCATTCACAACTTCTGGAGGCAGGTTGTTCCACTGATTAATTGTTCTGTCAGGAAATTTCTCCTTAATTCTAGGTTGCCTTTTTCCTTGATTAGTTTTCATCCATTGCTTCAGATGCTTTGTGGCAATCAGATGCTTTGCTTTCAGATGCTTTGTGGCAATCCCTTAGATATTGGAACACTGCTATTGTGTCTCCCCTCGTCCTTCTTTTCATTAAAGTAGACATACCCAATTCCAGCAACCGTTCCTTATATGTTTTAGCCTCCAGTCCCCTAATCATCTTCGTCATTCTTCTCTGCACCCTTTGTAGAGTCTCAACTTCTTTTTTTACATTGTGGCGACCAAAGCTCGATGCAGTATTCCAAGTATGGTCTTACCAAGGCATTATAAAGTGATAACACTTCACATGATCTTGATTCTATCCCTCTGTTAATATCTAAACATTTTATTTTTTCTTTTGTCTTTCATATATTTTTAAATCGCTTTTCCTTTCTACATTTTTTTTATTTTTCTCCAGTTTTTATCTTAGCCAAAAGAAACTTCAATAAAAATTAGAGAGACAGAGTCCATTGTCTGAGGATAAAGGTAGATTAGAGACAGTTTCATTTGCTGGCGTGCTCATAAATAAGTAAAAGTATTGTTATATGAAAAGTATCTGCTGTGCCATTCTATCTTAAATTGCAGAACAATAAATGCTGCTCATACACAAAGCTTATTAAAATAAAGCTAATTCAAGTTAATAAAAAGTTTAAATATTTGACAGCCAAATTTTAAACTATATGACTAAATGACACCCAATATTTCCAAATTATATTAAGCCAGTCTTAATAATGGTTGCACGCATTAGGTGCCACATTCCTAAATATCACACATATACTTTCCTCATTTCAAGAGGAATTTGTATAGGATGACTTCTCCTGTTTTTTATTTTTATAAAAGTATTATATATCTAAATCCTATTTCTTTATAAAGTGATTTCGTTTTTGTCAATACCTGTATATCTAAGCAACTGATGACTTCTAAATTTGAGTTAATTCCTCCATTGCATCCCTACCCACAAGATGGGATGAATAAATTCAGTCAACTGTAAGCTTGAAATGCTATGAAGGTTCTGATCTGATATCTTATGTGGAAATTGTGAGGACTACAGGAGGCCAAACAGCAGGTTAGAAGTACTGTTTTTCTACCAACATCTGGGTTTTGCAAAAACATATTCCTGTTGTATTCCCTATATGGTTTAGAGCAAAGGTATCAAACTGCTGGCCCGCAGGCCGGATGCATCATGCCAAAACTGCACCCACCCCAGCTCCGGCAATGGGAAAAAAGTCGTGATATGTCGTGACATGTCACGTGACGTGGCGAGTTTGACACCCCTGGTTTAGAGTTTTGCCCCTTGCAGCTCCTGGTTGAGTTTGTGTAGGGTATGATTTGAATCACATTAATGACCATCTCTTCTATTGCAGCCCATCCTGAGCCAGTGCCTTCTAACCATCAGCTGGGATATCATAGAGAGGCTAGTACCATGTGCAGAACTAATCCAACTGACAGGTCATGGGCATAGAGAGAACAGGATGTTAGGAGAGATCTTCCTTGTTTCAACTATTTTTCTAAGCACCTGCTCACTGTTAAGTGAAAACATGCCTGGTCTGTGTTTTTGTTGTGCTATTTTTTTGTTTTTAATGCTATAAGTCATACAGAGTTTTATGGAGTTACATGGTCTCTTAAGCTGAACAAACAAACATGATAAGTGCCTAAGTCCACCATATTTTTTTTCTAGTGGCAGGCAGGTAATGTTTTGTGGGAGGGAAAGCAAAGTCAAAGGAATTCTGAAATCTTTAACTTGGACCACAATATATAAGGGCACTACTGTAAAAGAAAGGGAAATGAATGAGCAAGCTGTTAAAGGGGATTTTCAGAAAATATTACTGAATCCTGAGAAAGAGGAAAGCATAAGAAAAAAAACACCCTCAAAATATCCTCACTTTCTTTCTTTTTTTTGGTAGAAGATGGAGTAGCTTGTCAAGATGGTAAGTTTACAATCTTACAACAATAAACAGCATTCCTAGTATCCCTGCTGTGTCTGTTTTTTGACCTTGCTTGCCTCAAATATCTGACACATGCCATTTATTGCCTTCATTATTGTGGCAAGATAGGGATTGGCAATAGGGCCACCAATTTATATCAGCATACTTTTATGTAATTCAAGGGTATGGATAGCATTTTAACTTAGATGTCTGCAGGAGAAAACCCATCTGAAGAACTGCAACCCAGCTCTAATGTATCAAATAAGAAAATGTAGTTTTTCAGATAATATCATCTGAAATCATAGAACCTTTTTCAAATTTTAATATGTAATCAAGGGATTATACTGCACAATATCACATTATCAACTCCAGCAATAGTTCTCACCTGTCAACCACTCAAGGTGGATCAGACAATGAACCCAAATCCATGCATGTCAATGCTTCGTTTATTATAACAGGGGTTCCCAACCTGGGGTGCTCATACCCCCTGGGGGTGCGAGACAATATACCAGGGGGTGCGAAAACTTGGGTTTAGAAGTTTCAAAATTATAGTGTATATGCATAATTCGTTTCAAACGTTTGTAAAGGGTGCGAGAATATATCAGAAGTGTTCTAGGGGTGCGGAGTATAGAAAATATTGGGAACCACTCTATTATGTTATAGTAACAGAATCTTTGAAGTCTGAATGAGTTTTTTCCACCCTCATTTTATCTTTGTGAGAACTAGAGATTTTTTTGAAAAATATTTTTGTTACTAGTTTTAGCTGAACAAAATCAGATAGTTACATTTACATGAAGATACAAAAAGAAAAAAAAACATGTGAGTACCAAAGATATATTATTTCAGTATAAATAAAAAAAGGTATTATACATATGAAAGTTTGGTATATACCAGATTATAATCTATTGCTATTGCGATAAACTGTAAAATCTATTAAGTTTAATAAAATTGTGGTCCCTGTCTCTGATTCCAGGTTTTCATTATGTAGTTTCTTCTAAGTTGGTACATAATTATTTGTAAATATTTTAATAATATTTTGGTTATTAAAGTATTTTAAAGATGTATATGCTATTGGAATCCTTAAAACTGTGCAAATTTCCATTTGAATATTTTGGGATATATTGGGAAAACATTAAATGTGATTAATGAAAATTAATGTTAGTCCTGATACCTCTGCAAATTCCTCTAATTCCTTAACATAACTAGCTGAATAAAATTTAAATCTGCAAACAAATTTAAAAGATATGCCTTATCTCCTATTTTATACCATTAATCTGATTACTGAATCTAAGAGCTATTGCCAGTGCTTCTATAGTTAAATTCAATAATAAAAGTGATAAAAAACAATCCTGCTTAGTACTGCTTGGATTTGTATCATAACAGTTAAATCTTATCTAGATTTTAATTGGTCCATAGATAACTTATCTTACAGATGCTAGAACTAAATTTAAATTTAATTAATACTTGTTTTAAAAACTGTACTTTGAAAGAGTCAAAGGCTTTTAATATATCTAAAACATATGCTTAATGAAGATTTATTAATTTTAATTATTTGTATAATAGTTTCCTGATCTGGGTAGATATACAGTATTACAGTGTGAAATAAAACCAGATTGTTTCATATGGTTAATTTTACTTGTAATCACTTTTGTTAGCTAAAATTTTAGTATAAAGTTTATAATACGTATGTCAACGCTGCAAATACTGAGAAGCAACAAGAGTTTATAAAATGCCAAATCCTGGGAGTCTTTATTCAATTTAAGGTTCAAAATTATCTTAAATTATTTCCAGGATTCTGATAAAGGATTCTTGGTGCAATGCATTGCACAAAAGTAAAAAATCCGTAATTTAGATGAATTTTAAAATTCCTTGTGCATTCCAGTCTGAGGTTTTAATACATCAATATTATTTGGATTACTTTTGTTCTTTTTGTAATCTTTTGTCAGTTATCAATCTGACCCGATTAGAGGTATAAATAAATGCTAGAGTTAATATTATATGATCAAATTCCCTATATAGATAAAGAGACAAAGGTGTTTATCAAAATACCTATCATTCAGCCCACTTGTGTTTCTTGTAACATAACCACGAGGTTTAAATTATTTAATATAATTAACCATCCTTTTTGTCTTAATAGAAACTCCAGACTTCTGACATTTAAAGAAATACTTTTATATTATTCTCCCATTACCTACATTTTAGAATGTCCCTACTTGCCCTATGCAGTTTTTATCTTGCAACCAAAAGTTATTAAAAGTTTATTGCTCACAGCCTGATTCTATCGAAAGGCTATATAGCAGTAATATCCCCCCTCTCCTACATTAATACCCTCCTCCCCTTTCCATCTCCTTAGAAAATCTCTTTCCACCCTTGCCCCTCTCTCCATGCCATACATCACCCTGTCATGCCTCCATTTCCAATCTCCCTTCCCATCAATCCCACTTTTTCAGAGGATCCTTACTGGATCATCTTCACAGTCTAAGTATTTGTAAGACCTAGTGGGCTTCCTTCTCTTTGTCACTAGCCAATAAACTCTCAAATTTAATTACAATAGTTCCTTAGCCATAGTTTTACCTACATTATTTTTAAATTTTATTATTCACTCTTATTTATTTCCCTTCTAAGCCTAAACATTCAAACAAGATGATAGTTAATATAATTTCTTTTATTCCATGGCTCAGTCCAGCATGCTGACCTAATCTGCAGCTTGTGGTTAAGTTTGCTTTCCACAGTTTCAAGGATAAATCCTAATATGTTTGCTCTATCCCTTGTTAAAAAAACTCTGCCACAAATTGTGCATATAAATTTATAAATAAAACATAAAAATAAAACTCAAGTCAAAATTAAAATAAAATTTTGTCTTTACGGCATAAAAATCATTAACTTAAAAGGAAATCCCCACTTACATCAAATTTCATTCTGGGTTAGATTTTTTTATCAGTGGTTTAAATTCTTTTGCGGTAATGTAATTTACACTGATTATCTTAGAAAAAGAATATTATCTATCTCATTTATTCAGGGCTTTTTTTGGTCATAGAACGCCCAGAATGGAGTTCCGGCATCTTTTTTGGATGGAACTTTGTAGGGTAGGCAAGGTGGGTGGTATGACATGTGTGAGTTCCGGCACTTTTTTTTTTTTTTTACAAAAAAAAATGCACTACATTTATTCTCCTCCAACCCATGTGCTTTTCTTATAATTTTATCTTTTAGATCTGTTTACAAATTAACCAAAATGGTGTTCCGTTTCTGAGTGTTCCTAGAAGAGTAAAACCAATAAGCCTGTTCAATACCATTATTTGTTAAGTTGAAATCATTGCTTGGGTCATTCATTTTAGAGATGAGACATGTAATCAGATTAGTTTCCCCAGTTTTCTCTGACTAGTTTTCTTTTCCAGCTGCGATTCCACAAACCTGTCAAACTCAATCTTTAGTTCAGAGATAGTCTTTTGAGACTTGCCTATCTGAAGTATTTATAGCCATATCACAGGTTTTGCTGTCAATCTGAGCAGTATCAGTTATTTGACATTTTCTTAAATTGTTCATTTGTTCAGCCAAATCTGCCAAACTTTTAGTCCCAAAGCATGTTCATCCCATTCTGTCTTCAGCTTTCTTTTGTTTTAATTGACTAATTAACATTCACGTTGAACCTTTGTCCATTTCTGTGTCTGTGGGAAGTGCTTTCCTCTACCATTGCTAGTTCTTCATTCTGTTGAAGAATCCTGTCTTCCAAATAAGCTTTGATTCACTTTCCTTTGTACAGTTTTCTTCCTTAACATCCTACTTAAATTATTTTTAAATAGTTTATGTAGGAGAAAAAGCCGGGGTGGGGGTGGGGGGGGTGTAGTGAAGAGAGGAATCGGCCTAGAATCTCTATATTGCCACAAGCAGACTAAATTCAATCCCTCTTGAATTATTTTAACCTTTATCTAATGCTAAAATAGTGCTAACCCGTTAGTTGGCTAGTTTCCTGTACAGAGACATGAGCAATAAATTAGTTTAATTGGAACTGATGCCTGACAGCTTAACATTATAAAGCTTTGTGATGTTATTTGTACTACTTTCAGATGCAGTTATAATTTAGATAAATGTATTTATCAGTATCCTGTTGTTTACAAGATATTAAAACATTAACTTCTTGAAGGTATTTTTTTAATTTGTCAAAAATAATAAGAAAAACAGTAGGATTTCTAATCTTTAAACATTATGTTATTAGTTTTATTGCAGTACGTTGATTTTGAATTGGGTTTTCACAGAAAAATTCATGAGTCTCATGCTAAACTATTAATTCACAAGATAATGATTCATTATATTGGATTGCCTTATCTCTGAGCCATAAATTTAGAAATGTTTTCATTGCAGCTGATCAATAGTTAAGGCTTCACAAACCAGCCTAGATATCTGAGGTCTAGAAGCCACACGGAGAAAATAATTAGTGATTTCAGAAAGAGAATAGGATTATGTCAAATAAAATGAAATGGAGAGAAAAACATGCAATAGATAGAAAAACTGAAACAGAATAAAAAAAGTCAGCTACAGATGATTATTTCAGGCTTCTAGAAAGAAAGCAGGAAAAAAGTATAGATTGGATACTTGAAATGATTGGAAGGAAGAGAAATATCCTGCAAGTAATACTTAAACTCTATTAAGCTTAACTCTTATTAAATGTTTCCATTAATAAGTACGTATCAATTACTTCAGTCAATAAGAGTAGTCAATCAAGCTGTAAATTAGCTTTATTTATGAGGTGTGGTAAATTTTAATAACTTCCATAAAAAAAAACTTTAATTTTCATACAAAAATGCTCTATAATGTTTATGGAGTTATTTCAAAGCAATAAAAGTAAACAAAAATTATTTTAATAATTTCTGCAATAATTCCAAAAGAATATTCAAAAGACTATAGAATACAAATCATTTAGCAAATATTTTCTTGCTAAACTTCACCCATATACTTAAATGTAAATACTCTTCATGGACTGGTTCCAATAATTTCAAAATATAACAGGTAAATCATAAAGTGCAATTTGTTTACACTATAACATGGAAGACTTCTGCAGAATAACTGTAGATTGTTTACCTTCTGTTATCTACATATATATCTTATTATACATCACAAAGTGTTAAATACACTCCCATTTTCTTTATCCAGCAATGTAGATTCACTTATCAGTGATTAGTATTTACAGGAACCAATGGATTCTTGGTTTAGACATTCTTCCAGGATGGTATCGACCTGTTCCAGATTATTTATAACTAGATGCTGAAACAACAGACAGCAAACATGCATAGTATGTTATAGTAACAGCTCCAGAGAGAATTAACCTAAATAGCCCCTTTGGCCTAAACTATGTATCACAGGCAACTCTCGTATGCAATGATTTTCTTAGAATGGGAAATTTAAATAGAAAAAAATCACTGGAAAAGATAACTTTTATTCAGACATTTGGTTATGCATAATGTATGTTTGCCCTACTCCCAAACTCTGATACTTCTGTGCAGGGCTTTTTTTCTCATAGAACGCCCAGAACGGAGTTCTACCACCATTTTTTGAGTGGAACCTTGTAGGGTAGGCAAGGCAGGTTGTATGACGCGTGTGAGTTCCGTCACTTTTTTTTTTTTTTTACAAAAAAATCTTGTAAAGCTGCACAGGAAGATATGAACATTCATTTGGATGTGAATTTTTATTGTAATAGGGGATAGCTTTGTCAGTTGTTCCAACTATATAAACAGAACTTACAGAGTGGGACAGCACAATCATTCTTATAACTGATTTCATATTTTATTCAGCCTTAAAGTGTAAAGAAGGCTAATCTCCATCAGAAAAATAGCAGCCAAGGAAAATATTTTCATCCTCAGCCTCCCTCCTGTTTTGCAAATCATTATTTCCTTTTCTGAATGGCTTTTGGGTATTTTGGCCTATATTTGGAGACCTGTATGTTAAGACCTGTGTGTGTGAATGTGTTGTATACAATTTATATTGGAAATTATATAATTTTATACCTTATCTTATTACTATTATTTTATTTTATTTTTTCAAATAATATATTAAAACAATAATTTATTGTATAATATCTGTTATTTCTGTGAGATGAGCTTTAGAGCACCTGTACTGAAAATTCTAATAGAATCAATAGTAATATTCAAGTTAAAATAATTGAATAATCTAGGATTCCATTTTATTTTGTTACACGGTTATATAAAAATAACTATTTAAGTAAGAATTTTAAGGACCAGCTTCTCTAGTGTTTTAAATATCATTCTATGTATCAATACATAAAGATGGACATTAGAAGTGTCTGCCAATAATATAATTTGGTTAATTATTTAAGTTTTAATTTATATCTCATTAAATGAAAGTATCCCACTGATCAGGGAAAATACATTCTTCCTACTTTAATATTTCAATGGAAACAGAGCTTGCC